>NC_092637.1:9225371-9525371 GCF_039555335.1 Amphiura filiformis
TGATACACTATAGCCTTTCCAAAATGTAATACATATTTGCTTGACTGCATTGACAATACCCGGGAACAATACACACAGTATATGCATTGGACCAGGGACTGTGTATGAAGGGACTCGAAACGGATTATAGATAGCTATTGTCAAGCTATTGTTATCAGATTATCTTTTATGGCCTTCGATTACATGCGAGTTGCATTGAGGGCGTGATGTTTGTTTTCTTATTATTTACTCATGTTGCCCTATTCAAATATTTCTAAAGTTATGTCAAATAAGTCGTGTTCACACAGTCGGACTTAAATCACTTATTACCGGTCTTAAATTACGTCGGTAATAGTATTGGATATAAGTGGCAGTGTGAATTAGCGTCGGATATAACTATATCCGACGTGTAATGTGCTTTAAATCCGACAATTTGTTCACACAGTCGGACTTAAATTACGTCGGTAATAGTATCGGATGTAAGTGGCATGCAGTGTGAATGAGCGTCGGATATAAAAAAAAATTTACTATATCCGACGTAATGTGCTTTAAATCCGAAAATTTAAGGCTGAAGATGACCAGGGTTAAGAGCTGTTAACGGGTCGGGCAGTTTTATAGTGATTTGCGAAAAGTGTTTTGATACGTTCATTAATTTCTCTCAAAGTAAAAATCGCAGTTTAACAAATAACGGTTCAAATGAAAGCTATTATTGGGGGCTAATTGTTGTATCACTATGAAACACCTGACATCAATATAAACATTTGTTTCGGTGACCCAAGTTCATGGTCATTTTTTTTCACGCACTTTTTTACAGATGGCCTGGAATTTCATATTTCGGTTTTAGCGATTGCCCAAAAAAGGTGGTATGTTTTTGAAAAGCGTTTCCGCTTGGAATGTAGATAGTTGTTGTTGCTATTACTGTTCGCGATTTTAATTTATGCACTTTTTAGCCGACAATTTTCAATGCATTTCGCTGCCATAAATACCGATATTTTTAACAGTATCGTTTTTTTAAACCAAAATACCATCCAAATTAGTTCCCAATACTTTTATGAAACCATAGATACCAAATCGGACTGCAGGCGATGAACAGATTTTGAACTAGAATTAAAAAAAGAACCAGCGTAGGCCTTCTCAAAATGTACTTTTTTAAAATATCGCGTTGTTTAATTTTGGACTGCTTTTTCCTTGTTTTTTATAACAAGAAAATGCTTTACATACCCCAAAGTTCTCACATAGTCTTGGCTAAGTGTCCGTTACTGGTTGGTATTATTAGAATTAAACGATTTTCATGATTAACTTACTTTTACCGCAATGTTTTCCCACGCAATGTTCAAATATATTCCCAAAATGGCGTTGCTTTCGGCCTCACATTAATGACAAGGTTATCCTAAGATGTGTGAGAGTTTCTGACACTATATTCACGGGTATTCACTAGCTATTCAAACATATGACAAATTTGGCTGGTTTGCGATAAGCTATACCATTTTCACCCTGATGTGGTAGACTGGATCCTTCAGTACGTCTTTCAACAACTACGCACGGTCATCGGGTTGTGCTGTTGGTGAAGGGTTCATACCACTAAATCCGCCTGTGAAACGGTTTCCGGTAAAAGTTTATCACGACTATAGTCCCAACTTTGCATAAAAATTTGCAAAATCGGTACAATATTAACAATTTTAGTGTTGCAAATCGTGTTTTGCTAGAACTTGTGAATGTGATCTCTACTAATTTGAACAGAAAACGCAAAAATTTGAGTGATGTTTACGATGATGAGCGCATGAGGGTACATAACAATGAACATGGGAATTTTTTTATTTTTTTATTTTTTTATTTTTTTAAAATCTAAACGGCGCCTCGCGCCACTCGTGAAGCCACGCTATTTGCGGACCCCTGGTATAGGAAATAGATGACTATGAAAAAGAAAGCTTAATCCTGGAGCCTAATCAATTGAGAAGGGAATGGATTTTGTCACAATAATATCAAAATTAATATCGTCCATAACAAGAAGGAATGCATCACGATTTTTTTGATATCCAGCTATAGTATTTTAATTGATTTACACTGAACATGAAGCTATAATATCTCTACTATATAGCTTCATGCACTGGACATTTGCAGACCGGCCTTCTCCATGTAGCGAGTACCACATTAGATTGTGTTTACAAGAAATATATAATAAGCGCCACTTCCACGAAATTTCCTATATGCCAGCAACTTTGTAGACTATGCCATAGTCGATTTTTGATAAATAAAAATGTTATTAATCATGATGAACGCATTCAGTTGAACTCGAAATTATACTGATATTTAGTACATCAAAATACTAGTATAAAATGGTTATGAAAAAGTTTAGGCTATATAATTATATTTGTGACAGTAAAAGTAAAGTACATACGTATGCTTATATTATTGAATGCAACATATCATAATGGCATAATTATAATGACACTTCAATACTGAACAATTCTAATTTTAGAATCTGCCAGTTTATTATCCGAAAACCGACTATGGACGTTCACTTTTAAGCAGAACTTTACCCCGGGACTCACACACTGTCAATCATACTTGTTTATCAATAAAATCTAACCACAAGACTAAGCATGGTGGTACAATACGCGCTAGATGCATACGTTCATCCACCAGCACAAAAGCGCCGCATTCCTAGATAGTTGTGTACCATGTATAGTTATAATGGTACCAGTACGCGTCGGGAGGATTTAAACAATAACGAGATCTGGGCGACCAATCACAAGCCAGATTCATTTTTAAAGATGCATTACATCATCACTAATTTTAGTTAGGCCAGAAATTGGCCTAACTCTCAAGGCAAAGTCAGTAGTCCACTTGGGAAGCTAACAAACAGAGGGCGTACGGTGACTGAAAAGATCAGTTGTGAAAATCTATCAATTGTGCACACATTAATTAAATCAGAGTTTTAAGCTTAAATGTAATAGCCAGAGTAGTGCACAATTGGCAAGTGGACTACGGAGAAGTCTAGCAACTTTGATGATAAAATATTATCTACAACATCACACCTGTTTTTCAAGAACTCTCTTTTATCTATTCACCTCAAAGAAAGGATTATTATAATAGAATCCCTGACCTGATGCAACGCATTTTTAATGAGTTGCTGAGGGACTAGAAATCTTTTATGGTCGAATGAACAACGTATGGCCACTACACAGGTCAATGGCCTTATTGTGTTCTGGCGGGTTATTTAAAAGCACGGTCCCTGAATTTTTCCAGACAAGGAACAATAGGGACAAATTGCCTGGCAATGGGGTCACATATAATCCCAGTCTATAGTGTGATCAGAACATTATAGGCAGGTAATCATTATAGTATAATCAGTACAAAAAGTCCAATGCGATTTTTAAAGTATTTTAAAAAATTCAAAGAACCACTTTTTAGCGGGAATTTTTGCAAGTTACACAGCTGAAATTGTGAAATGTTTGAAATACTACAATATTACGGCGTAAACAAGAATATGTTTGTTTGTTTTTTGTTCCTATAGCCACATCCCTTAAGACCGATCGAAACGTTATGTCCGGTAATAGTAATTACGTGTAGACATGCATTCAAATTGTCATTTGGTATCTTTGAAATGACAAATTTGGCAAAAAAACGAAGCAAACAGCAGTACTGATGAAGTTGAAGCCCCATTCAAATACATGTAGCTAATTTAATAGATACTGTCAGTATCTAAATTACAGAATCGTGTAAAATGTCTTATTTTGTCTTAAATATACGGCTTTCGGCTGAACCACTTGCAGGCTATGTTAGCACAACTATGACAATAACAAAGGTACCAAAAGCTGAATTTTGATGATTTTTACGATCGTCCGGATGAGCAAATCACTGAATGGGCCTTTAAGGCCGTATGAGATTTAGCTCCTAGCCTAGTGGAAAAAGTGTTATGTTCGCACATAGATCACACATATCTGCCATGCATATTACAGCCATAACAGTCCGGGGTGAATTTGAGTGTGTTTGGGTATTGCTTAAACCTCAAATGTTACCGAGGGATGTTTCTGTTATAGCACTTTGTGCAGTGTACATCACCACCGACTCCCCGGCCCAATCAACATCTTCTTCGGCAACACCTACTTGAATCAATGGACTTGTTACATGTAAAATATCCGGACATTAGTTTCGCCATCTTAGGTAATTTCAATAGAATGAACATTAATCTGATAACAAGATTATATAATCTAAAACAAATTATAAATTTTCCTACTCGTGAACAAGCTATACTGGACTTGATTATGACTGACTTAAGTAAATTTTATTCAGATCTATTACCTATGTCACCTGTGGGTAAGAGTGACCACATATGCATTGTTTGGAAACCCAATCCCTCCACCACTCGCAAGCATAAAAATGCTGTCAGAGTTGTCCGCACCTTTAAGGGGTACTACACCCCTGGCCAATTTTGTGCCTATTTTTGCATTTTTCTCAAAAATTATAGCACATTGGTGACAAGTAAGATATGTATATTATAGGGGCAAGGACTACAACTACTGTATTGAAAATTCAGCAACTCAAAGCAAGTAGTTATTGATTTATTGATCAAATATTGGTTTTCCCTCATTTTTGACTGTAACTCCACAACTGTTGTCTGTGCTGGAATAAAATTTCCAGTGCAGTAGTTGTAGTCATTGCCCCTATAATATACATATCTTACTTGTCCCCAATGCGCTATAATGTTTGAGAAAATGCAAAATAGGCACAAAAATTAGGCAGGGGTGTAAATACTTCTTAAAGATTCCCAAATCGGGGAGTTCGGCACTTGGATTCAAGATCAAAACTGTTCTAATGTGTTTGAAGCCAACAATACTCAGGAAAAGGTGGATGCTTTTATGAACATCTTAACAGTGCAATGGAGTCATTCTTCCCACATGTCACAGTAAAGAACCATGACAATGATAAAAAGTGGATTACCCCCCCCCCCCCCCGAATTAAAAAAATTGATTCGGGAACGCCAATCAGCCTTTCTGGCTGAAGACAAAACTCAATGGCGCCACTTCGCAATAAACTTCAACGTGAAATTGCTCAAGCTAAAATTAACTATCACGCTAAGGGTGTGTTCAGAAATACTTTGGTGGTGGTGGGGGGGGGGGGGCTGGAAAATATTTCTTTCATTTTTTTCTTTGTGATCCCGAAACTTTTTTGACTCCCCTCTTAATGGACCTAAAAATTTTAATCCCCCCTGTTTATACACCCAAAACTAAAATTGTATGACCCCCAACATATTTTACAGCCCCCCTCCCACCAGAGTATTTCTGAACACCCCTAACTCTGTCTGGAATTTACAACATAAGGACCCACGTAAATGGCACCAACAAATTAAAGTCAAGACTAATGACACAAAGTCTTAGCACAACATACATGTCCCCGGTATTCAGAATTCTGATCATGTCAGTATTACTAACAGCATCAGTGAACTGTTTGTGAATGTGTCTTCCAACATCAATCCTCTGGATAACACAGAGCTTCCATCTTATTTACCTGCTTACAAATCCCCGCCTCAATTATATCCTTGGGATGTGTATGGTGAGCTCAGAAAGGTAAATCAAGGTAAATCATGTGGGCCTTATGGCGTCCCTCCAAGGTTGGTTAAAGAATTTGCCTATGAGCTGAGTGTTCCTTAACAGAGGTTTTGAACACCTCCTCATTGAGGGAGTAGTCCAATGGAAGAAGGCCATTCAATGGAAGAAGAGGGCCAAAATTTGGGTATTTGGTTGCAGGACAACCTCAAATGGGATAGAAACATTGCTGAAATTGTGTCCAAAACCAATCGTCGGTTGTATATGCTTAGGATCTTAAAAGGTTTGGTTTTAATACCCAGGAATTATGTTCAGTTTACAAAGGATATGTTCGACCATTACTTGAGTACGCAGATGTAGTTTGGCATTCCTCACTCACTGATAGGAGGGAGGACCATTGTCGTAAGTTGGCCGAAGGGCTTTCTGCTTCTGTTCGAACAAAATATCTCATCCCTCCTACCAGACTGGAGAGTCATGGCAGGGTCCCTCGCAATGCAAATCAAATATCTCAACTTTATGCAAGGACCGATCGTTTCAAAAACAGCGCAATTCCATACTTTATCAATTTATTGAATAACTAAGTGCCCTGAACTGTTTTACATATTCTGACTTTTAAATCTGGTAATATTGTGCCAATTTTAGCCTTTTAATGGTGTGTATTTATAATGGTTTTGAATGATGTCTTGAATAAGTGCAATATTTTATTTTCTCTCAACAGCAGTTGCTGTATTTTTCCTTGTTAATATTGATACTGTATTTT
This sequence comes from Amphiura filiformis, assembly GCF_039555335.1. NCBI lineage: Eukaryota > Metazoa > Echinodermata > Ophiuroidea > Amphilepidida > Amphiuridae > Amphiura > Amphiura filiformis. The sequence goes on from NC_092637.1 coordinate 9,231,660, forward strand.
TTAATGTTTAATTGTTTTTTAATATTGTAACCCACTTGTAATTTGGCCTGAGGGCCACGATTTGTGTGTGAATGAAATATACTATACTATAAGTTAATTTTCACGTATCATTATTTTCATTTTATATCATCATTTTATCATTCCAGCTGCACCAACTCCCATGGCGTTTAAAAGCACAGTCGTACACAAATGGCGTGGTGGATTCGTAGGCAGGATTGATATACCAATCTCTGACTATTACACTTCTTGGAAGATTATTCTCACATTCAATCGACAAGTGTTCAAGCTCACAGTAAGTCTATGAGATTTCTGTGGTTTTCCCACATCTGTGTTTACACACGGTAAACCCTATACTACCCTACTTGCTTGCTTGCTTGCTTATTTCGGGTGGTTTTCCGGAACCACGACAGCTTTCCATATCCTCCTGTCCTGCACCATTTGAATAAGCTAAGTGCAACTTTCTAAATCCGACTTGAAACCACTCAAGCACCCATAACTCGACCAAATGATATCGTAGAGCAACAAAAGAGGTATCAAAATGCGCAGGAGAAAGCTGCGCTTTATATACATTAAATAAGTTTTTGCTATATATTTTATTTCAGTTCCAGATATATCTGACCATCTATAATCGTTTCGATACTTTCTGGGTTGAGTTTATTTAAAACACACTAAGCCAAAAAGAAAAAGGTCATATCTTAAAATCCTGCCCATCAAAATTAACCAAAATAACACACAGGATTACTTCAATACTCTACTCTAAACACATGTCAGTAACCAAGCAGTTATTCAACTGACATAACAGTAAAATGCACTGACATGGAAGCAGCGGCGTAGCTGGGATTTTATCCGGGGAGGCAAGCCTGTATGGGGGGGGCCCAAATCCACCAAATTTCCCTGCACTTGTAGGGGAGGGGGCAAATAGACAATTTTGCCAGGCTTATTGATAATAATCGTATGGTATTGCATATCGTATGGATTCCCCATCTCTCTGCCCCTCCTCTCCCTCTCTCCCCCTCTCTCCTCTTTTTCCTCTTTCTCCCTCCTTTTTCCTCTTTTTTCCTTGCACTAGGGGGCAGGGGCCCAAATAGGCAATTTTTCCAGGGGGAAATTGCCCCCCTGCCACCCGGCAGCTACGCCACTGCATGGAACAGCTTCCTGGACCACATTCACTGTCCAATAATTGGCATACAGCACAAGAAATCAGCGAGAATGTGAATAAGGTCCTTGCACAGATGATAATTCCCAAAGAGTAAGTGGAATAGTGTTGAACAAGACATGTTTCTTAAAGAAAGTGCGTGAAAAACAGAAAGCAGCAAAGTTTTGTAATTTATCATCTGTTCAACGATTCTCACAGATTTCTTGTGCTTAGTGCCAATTAGTGGACTGTGAATGTAGTCCAGGAAGCTGTTCTATATCCGTGCATTTTGGTTACTGACATGTGTTTAGAGTAGAGTATTGAGGCAATCCTGTTTGATTGATTTTGATGGACAGGATTCAGATTCAGATTAAATTTATTTCAATTCGTGGCCCGGAGGCCAAATTACATGAAATATTACAATTATAATGACATAAAAAACATACAAAATTACATTGAAAAACACAATAAGATTATTAAAAGAAATTAATTGCACTTACTGAAGCACTTGAATACATCAAACACATATTAAATTTACATTGAATTATAAATCAAAATTCACAAAACTCAATTATATCCACACGGCTCTGCAAACACTCCAAATATAAACTCTCTCATGTGCACCCCTAGACTCACCCCACACACACACCTCTCACATTTCCGCACAACCCATCGTATTTCTACACACAACGCTCATATACTCTCACATCCAGATTATCAACCCTCACACACAAATAAACACAGGCATTAAGAACTTCTTTCACTGAAGTTACATTCAATTCAATGAAAAACAAGATATTGCACATAGATTGGACCAACCAAATTGTAATAATAATAAAGAAAAATGCGGCTGCTACATAATCATGATTAAAACACACCGTCAATGAAAAACACTACCCCCCCCACCTCACAGTAAAAATTAAAGCAACTTAGTCAACACACATCAGAAAAACAAGATAAGATCAGAAGATCAAGACAAATTTAAACACTGATCACTGATGGTTAAGAAGCCTTGTGAGGTAAGGAATGGGACTGTTACCTTATCTATTGGTCCTGTACCTTGGGACATGGTAAGTGCTGGATCTTCTAAGACAGATACCATGGGAACTCTTGTTGAAAGGGAACCCTGTATATGACCTTACCGTGTGATAGACGGCATGCAGAAACCAATGAAACTTAGCGCTAACAATCTAAACCACAGCCACTGACTAACTAAAGAATCCGTATTCTATCTGTGACTGTGACTGAACTTGTTGCGGTCGAAGCGAGTTCCGGGGGGGGGGGTACTTAGTACAAATGACCATACGGGGACGTGCCGCAAACATGGGTAGCATTTTCAGCCTTCTGGTATATCAATGACCCCTTTTCAAAGCCTATTTTGGTATATGAATGGGTCCTTTTTCAAAATTTTCTCAATTTTTTCGGAAAACAGCCCAATTTTTCCTTAATCTAGCTAAAATTTTCAAAATTTTCCCAAAATTTTCCCAAAATTTGTAAAAACTAAGACAATTTTGGGTAAATTCGGCCGAAAATTTTGACTTTTGGTATATCAAATGGGTCCAAATTTCTTGAAAAATTGGTATATTTATGGGTCTACTTCCAAAATCTCAGCGGCACGTCCCTACCAAAACCAAACTTGAGTACCCCCCATAACCCACCCCTATGTGAAAATGGTATGATCCATACATTATAATATTGATTGATTTATACAATTCGTGTATTATAGGGTGGTCATTTTCAAGTGGCTAACGAACCTTGCCTGCATAGCCGCAACTGTGGTGACGACAAGAGGAAGACGTGGGTTATTTACCAGACGTACGCCAATCACGTTCGTAACCCAGGAGACCATCTCAACCTCACCTTCGTTGCTACTGTTTGGAAGAATATTGACCAAGGACTTGTGGCTGATGTGGCATTCTATGGATACAATCGGGTTTTCCATGTTGATAAAAGCTCGTTTTCGTCTTCTTCAGACATTCAATTGCAGTAGGCCTAAGCCACCACACAGTTCTCTAAGTATTGATTGTCCTCTACGTATCCGCAGTTAATTAATCAAATTTCTAAACATTTTTAGAACCTTATTTTAGGGGCGCCCAAAGATCATTGAGGTTGCACGTGAAGAACAATTTAAATTGGTATTTTTACCTAAAGATGGTATAAAATTCACCCTGGAATTATGGACACCTCAATACAGCAAAATGATTGGTTTAAAGTATATGACAGTATACATACTTTGAATGGTAAAATAAAATGATAAATCCCACTTTGAAGAAAATCATAACAAGCATGATTTTTGACCCAAATATTTTTGGACAACATAACCAAATTCTTCACAATTGTAGAGGAGCAGGCTCATGAAAGTCGATTCTCAGTTTTCCGTTACGTGACTTCAGTCCCGAAAAATTGCCGATGAAATAATTTATTATTTCCAAATTTTTCTTTATTTGATATTTGTGATTATTCCTCATCAAGCAAAACGTATTTCAACACTGTTTAAGCATCGTTTTATGGATATATCGTCGGGCGTAGTGACGGATGTTGATTTTTGTCGTTTTTATGAAAATTGGCCAAGGTATTTTTAATAGTGAGTAATATAATATTACCAAGATTTGAAGCTCAAGATTGCATAATTAATTAGTTAATTAATTATGCAATTGACGGATGTTGATATATGACATTACGTTTACTCGGAAAAACAACTAAATTGTATCTCCAACATCCGTCACTATGTAAAAACATGATTTTTCAATTTGAACGTACGTAATTCAATATTGTTCATTGAAACCTACAGGATTTCTTGACAGATGTTGATATCTGGGTAAAACCAAAACGTATACGTAGAGCAGATATTCAATGCATCATTATTTTAGTAAAATATCATTTTAATCAATTTTGAATGGTTCGAGTTGATTCGACAATTATTTAGAGACATTATTTCAAGAGAAAGTAATAAAAATGAAAATATGATCCTTTTTAATGAGTAGGTTATTGAAAGATGATCAAAAGATGTTTAAAGGCTAGGCGGCTCCAAGTTGACAGATAATACAGTGTAAATTGGTAAAAACTGAATACAATCATTGGCGTTTTGTAAAAAGAAGTTACAGCTTGTGTGACTAGCTATATCAGCAGAGTGAGAACTAGTAAGATCAGGAGTAAATACTCAAATACAATATGTCATGTATGTCGTGGGCACTCGTGACGAGTCGGTTTTATCATGAAAAAAGCCTTTAATAATAAGCGTAAAGAACCGACGGATGTTTCGAAGTCCTTCCTTGATCCGACTTTTATGCGCAAGACATACTGACGGATGTGTGACGGATGCCCATAGATCAACACGAGATGCCAGATTAACGTGCACGATATTGGCGCAAGACATAGTGACGGATGTGTGACGGATGTTAGGGTGCAACGTTTTCACGTTTTTACATACTGACGTATAACTTTGCAATCATTTTACTGATTAGCGAATAATTCTTCATATGATAGATGTTTCAAGATACTTTAGATACTAGTTTTTTTTAAATACAGCAACTTTTGGAGGATTTTACCTGTTAGTGTTCTGCTATGGTTGATCACAAATTGGCATACTCTTTGATCGCGTCTAACTCAAAAACTTTTTTTCTGGCGAAGTTTAACATCCGTCACTATATAATACACCCGATGATATAATGGGTATAGACGAATCCAACGAGCTAAGTCATGGTCAGGATTTGGTCGGCCATATTTTGGTTCCCCGCATGCACCAAACATGTGTTGTAAGTGCCCAATTGGGTGGATTAAACCCGCTTAAAATTCGATGTTAGATTCTTTTGTGTTGTAAACTGTCATCATTCTTTTGTCTACGTGTAACACGGGTGATAGAATGCAGTTTATAATGCCCTTCAAGGCCGCATCATCTCACATTTTAGGTGAGATAGTTGGGTCCCCGTTGCGGCTAATGGCTGCCATTGAGGAGTAGGAATGCGTGAAATTGACTTGGAATTGACTTTCATTAGCCTAATATTTAATAATAGTACGTATATATTATAAAATATGGGTATATATTTTGTTACTCATATTCAAGCTATATTATTAACAATGTAACGTATACATGAATCCGGGGGGCTCATACTTATATATTGACATTGCCCTATTTATCTTCCTTTTAGCCGAAAAAACACTGTTTGGGGTCAAAATAGAACTGCACGCGCGCATTGGCCCTTCAAATAGCAAAATTCATCTTCATTTTCGGCTACAGTAGTCTGAAAGTTAAAAATATTTCGCGCGCGCAAACGTTATATTGAAAGCGGAACAAAATATGCTCATACCCTCTCTAATTTTAATGCATCTGCTACCACTGTAGATCTTGTGTACTCAAAACTTGGCCAATTGGTGAGTTTGGGGCCTCCAGAATTTTGCCTGGCCCAGGCCCCCAAATAAGGTAAATTTCCTCCCTGAATGACGGGGATGTGCGACAGGGGCGTAGCCAGCTTTCTTGGTCAGGGGGGGCAAAATAAAATTTTGGGGGCACAGACGAAAAAAATTGCAGTTGCATCATACAATGTACATAGAGACTGTATGTCTTCGAGCTTCCCGAAAAGGGCCTTATTGGGATGATGTGCGCGCGTAGCGCGAAAAAAATGGTATTTTACACTATTTTCGCCCATTATCCGGCTAAAAGGGCTGTATTGTTACAATGTGCGCGCGTAGCGCGGAAAATATTGTATTCTAGACAATTTTGGCCCTGAATTTTGCTAGAAAAGAGGTTCCTTGACCTTTTTCTTTTCCTTTTCTTTCCCTCTTGATTTTCTCTTTCATTTTTTTGTCAGAGGGGCACTTTTTCTTTCATTTTTTTGTCAGGGGGGGCACTCTGCCCCACCTGCCCCCCCCCGCTGGCTACGCTACTGATGTGCGAACATGACCCCAGAAGTAGGGGTCTTCTGGTGACATACTAAATAAAGAAAAAAGGGGTCTTTCAGGACTAAAAAATAGATCATTCGGTGATGAATATTGACGCGTGCCAATATATATGTAATAATATGTAATATGTAATAAGGAAACACACAACTAAGACACTTTTCTTTGGTTTAAATGAGCACATATTTATCAAAATGAGACACACTAGAATCCACAAGATGCTCATCTATCAATGCACAATTCTTTAACCACAATACATTTAGTACAGTCATTGCATGACTTTTGAAATTTTGAGTACAAAAACTCATATACTCTGGAACTCGAGGTCAAATTTTGCAATATGATTGTTTAATTGAGGTTATTGAACTATGCCATTAGTATGAGGCCATTGTGGTCCATAGTGACAAATCTGCTCAATTCTGTACGATGCATACTAGCATTTAAAAGGCATCGCGGGATTTTTGTAGAGAGAATTTGTAGAGAGAATTATTGAACTATGCCATTGGTATGAGGCCATTGTGGTCCATAGTGACAAATCTACTAAATTCTATACGATGCATACTAGCATTTAAGAGGCATCGCGGGATTTTTGTCGATTTTATGAATTGCTTTAAATGTGATTTTTACATGTGGATTTTTGGCCACTCGGAACAATTTTTGATCTTAAAGTCCCAGGTTTTTAACGATACTATTTCAATAAAACTTTCCACTTGTACTTGTGCATTACGGAGCTGAGTATATTTTAAAAATCCTATAACCACAAATATAGAGTAATATAATATTATATAATATCAAAATTTGGGTTTATATTTTTTAACTAATATTCAAGCTATAGTATTAACAGCGTAACGTGTACATGAATTGTGCTTGTTCACGTTTGATTTTGTCGTCGCCTTTGTTGTTTTGTATTCGCCGTCGAAGTGATGATGTAACAGGATTAATTACCATAGCAATATTTGAATGTTAATCACTCGCACCTGTAAGATTAGTATTTTTGAAAAGACGGTATTGTATTCAATCTACGATTGCAGACATACACAGGTGATGAGTGCAACCTGCTTGTAGTGCAGGCGATCTATTCAAAATTAATACATAACTTCCACAGGGGAATTGTAACGTCATTCGCCGGCAGAAACAACAACAGCAATAATAATATATATTAAATAATAATCAAAATAATAATCATAATAAAAATAATATTTAAGTAATTTGTTTCCGCGATGAATGCGTCAAATCAACAAACGTTCGTGTTTGATTTATATGCGTGAGTGGGCGGGCCGTCTTATTGACTACACGCATACGAACCAATCACAGCGCGTGTTAGTTTGACAATTTTGACGCAAGTGGTGGGTATGTGTGACATAGATTTCTATAATTGTATCGTATGGAACTTTATTAAACTTAGTATTTGCATAATAAGGTTTTTTGTCGTTTTAGTTTTCTCTTAATTAAGAGGGCAACAGGTGTCGTATTAGTATACTGCGCTAAAAAGTATCCGAACACTTAAACTAAATGACAAAATAAAGTAGTATTATAGGGACTATTTTGTTCTGCGTATTTTGATACCTCATTCGGTACGATACGACTTTAATTTCCAAACTTATAGCAATTTGAATAAAAAAGAGCTTTTCATAATTGCATTGACTTTTCCCTCGAAGCATGCTCGAAGCACGCAGATATTGATCACAGCGGAGGGAGCGTTCATCCATTTAGGCTTTATTCGTCGTCGAAGTGATGATGTAGCAGGATAAACTACCATCATTTGGAATTGGGTTTGGAAGATACCTTCTCCTAAAGCCCGATACTGACTCCACATGTACATTTTAATTTCATCGCGCGATGCTGAGATGTTTGGGTTATGTTCCCGAGCAGTGGAAGAAGGCAATTGTCATCCCTATTCCTAAACAGTACCCACCAAGTATTGACAAGTTGAGACCTGTTTCGCTCACATCAATTTTTGCCAAAATAGCTGAAGGTTTCATTACTGATTGGGTTCTAAATGACTGTATTCAAAATGATATTGACATCCGCCAATATTGTAATGTAAAAGGGGTGTCAACTTCTCATTATTTAGTTTCTCTTGTTCATTATCTTTTCCAGGGAGCGGAGAGGAGTCGCAATATAGGGACAGTGGTACTTACGGATTTCTCGAAAGCGTTCGACCTTGTCGACCACACGCTTCTTATTGGTAAGATCGTCGATATGGGAGTCCGTAGGTCTATTGTTCCTTGGATTTGCGATTTCCTCCGCAACCGTCAACAGTGTGTCAGATACAACAGTGTACTTTCAGATTATTCAACTCTTCATGGTGGTGTACCCCAGGGTACAAAATTTCAAATTCTTATAAATGAAGCTGCCCAAGAAGCTGGTAGTCGCTGTTGGAAATATGTTGATGACTTGACATTTGCTGAGAATTTTTCCGGTGGTTGTGCTAGTTCACTTCAGGATGATCTTGATCAGTTCTCAGAGTGGGCTAGTGACAGCCACCTGAAATTGAATCCCAGCAAGTGTCAAGCCATGCAAATTGCTTTTTCTAATCCATTGCCACCACATCGCGACTTAAGAATTGGTACTGAACCACTATCATACGTCACCGAAGCCAAAGTTCTTGGTTTGTGGCTACAGAACAAGCTTAAATGGAATGTCCAGATGGACGCGATGTTAAAAAGGGCTAATTCCCGGTATAGCATAATTTAAGACATACTTTTAAAGTATGATGTTTTGCATAGACTCTTCAATCGAGTTTGGTGATAAATAATAAAATATACGTGTTCGTAACTTTAAAAATATTTGTCAACTTGTGAATCAAATGTGAATTAAGAAATATATTGCATTATATCCTAACAATTTTGATTAACCTTTTGTGTGGTTCGCAAATAATTTGAAGAATTTTTGCATTGTTTTAGGAAATATTCCACCCAGTTATGTATCACCACGTGGTCATTTTAATTCCAGGGCTTGTACCACTAAATCAGACTTCTGCCTAAGTTTATCAGTCATATAGTGCCATCTTTACATACAAAATGTGACAAATTGATACAATATTAGCAATTTTAGTGTTCAAAACCATGTTTGAATAGAATTTCTAAATGTGAATGCCACACAGGTTAAAATAAAACAGGAATATTTGGGCAATATTTACGGCTATCTGCGCATGAATATACAAGGCCAAAATGTAGTTAGCAGTCGGAGTTTTATGTATCGCTAGCTTTCTCAACAAGTAGACGATCAATGTTCATAATATTGAGCCATTCATGCTTTGTTATGAAAAATATTCTTCTCTAAGATGATACAAAATTTATAATTCGAAACTGTAAAGAAAAAAATTCTTCTTTCGCATAAAAAAAAGTTATGGAACTTGCGTGGCAAAATCAATGACGACGATTTTAGTGGTGTGCGAATAGACAGCTTGTCAACCAATATCTCGCACTCGCAATAATCATAATGTCCGCCGCTTTTAATACATCGCTCAGCTAGGCGAAGTAGTGTATATTTATTCGAATACTGGACACTTCATCCCCTGGACACTTCATCCCCTGGACACTTCATCCCCTGGACATTTCATCCCCTCGTGTTAAAACGCTATTGTAGCGTTCTTTGAGCGTGACAGTGAATCAAGAATGCATATGAATATAATAATTGTTTAGAATCTTGAACTTAGAAGGAACTAATATAAGGAAATTAATAATCTTATTTATCCAATGTATGCACCGTGTTCTGTGTGAGCTATCACCAGCTGATCACACGACACGTATAATAATCGATCAATGTTCAATGGCAGCAGGGCCTATTAGACTATTTAGTTAATAATAGTTTATACATTCAATGAATTTACCTAAATTGAACAGTGCATACGCGCATATCTTTTGTTATTACTGTGAGTATTGTTATCATTATAATATTACTATTATTGTTAATATTATTAGGCTGTTAGGCATATTATTATTATTATCATTATTATTATTATTATTTACTGTGGGTTTTTGTTGTTGATAGCTCAGACTATTTATTATTGTTATGTTAAGTGTATTCTTTTTTCCTGTTATTTATGTATTTATTATGTATTGTTTAATTAATTAATTTTATTTATTTATTTATTTATTTATTTATTTATTTATTTATTTATTTATTTATTTATTCATTTTATTATTATTTACTTAAAGTTGTTCATCTAACAAAATTAGTACATTTTTAATACTATTTAATATCTGTTTATTGTATATTGATAAATATGTCTGCATATATATGGAAGGATCATGGCAATGTTTTTGTATTGTCCACTTGATGAGGTGATTAGCGCAATGTCATGTTATACAATAGGAACAATAGCTGAATGGTTACAGGAAGTTGAATTCTTTCAATCATTGACTGGTGTGCTATTAATCAATGGAATCTATATAACTATATAATCATTCGGGAATCTGTAATATAACCATTAACCATAGTCTTATCACTGATAAGGTGCGATTAAAAGGTTCTAAAAGTAGTTAAGTACAAGGATAGTTAGAACTTACACTTGTAGGAGAATTAAATTAATACTAAACGGTAAAGACTAAGGAGTACTATACGCAAAATACTGGAATTCCATCAGTTCAACTGATAATAAATATCTGCATTATATTTGTTCTTTTTCTCCTGTTTTTGCCCATTTATTTGTCTTACTTTCCTTCAAAGATCCAATTTTTTCTTGTTTTCACCCAAAAAGACATTTTTTGCTCCCAAGACCATTTTGTGGGGACACTCTATACTGTTATAAGAGCGGCAACCAAGTTTTAGAATATGGCTCAAAAAACTGCAGAAAGAACTGATTGTGGGGGTTTTCCGCACATGCATGTCATTTACTATTAGAGTTTCCCCTCCCGGAAACTTTAAAGTTTGAACTACATGATTCCCGACAGAGTTTACACAGATTACACTCTGCATCTGTATGGATTACAATCCATGGCCCTTAAAGACCGGGTTATAAAAAATCGCACGACCGCAAATATTTAAATTTGATTTCTCTAAATTAAATTTTCTCGATTAATTTTCTAAAAGTAAGACAAACTCAGTTTCACCCCATTTAAACTTGCTCAAAAATATTAATCAACATAATTTGTCAGTCGAGTATACATGTAAGTCCTATTTGTTCACCTGAAGATCATGTGGTTACTTATTTTGTTTATTTAATTAATTAATTTGTTTGTTTGTTTATTTATTTTTTAGGAACTATTGCATTTGTTTTTTTGTTTGTTTATTTATTTATTTTAGGAACTGTTGCATTAATCCAACAATTCAAACTATATATATATTCCGGTCTGAAACTATCAGACAATATTTTAAAAACATTATTAACATAAACAATTTGCAACAAACCCAAATTATGAAAAAATCACCACAGGGTAGTTTTATATTTCTCCATTTACGATCCTGCCCAAAAGAGTCTCTTTTTGATATACCACGTCACAACTAGATGTACGGTATTTTAATGGGGCTCAACTTTGTCATTACTGTGGTTTGATGGTTTCCTCATTTTTGACAAATGTTTCATTTCGAAAATACCTAAAGGATTTGATCCGATTTGTGCATGATGATGGATGCATCATAATATTTTGGGTCGTGCTTGTACACGCCGTACTTGAAGTCAAGTTGTCATTAACCGATTTTTTTTTAATTTCATGATAAATTTATGTGAGACCTTATACACTTTGGGACGAATATACTTTCTTGCTGATAAAACGTGAAATAAAAAATAGTATAGGCCTACCATTCCTTTTTGTACAATTTTTTATAACCATGAGTTTTAAGTCAACTTTCAATCAATCAACCCAGAACACCCTCCCGGGTCCGTGGATAACGATGTAGTCTAAGCTATTTTCTATTTTCATCCCCCCCGTGCCAATGTATATGTCATGTAGTTAGTGATATTTTTAATTAACCCCAAAACAACCTCTTTTTTTCGTAGGCCTACATCATGCATTTTTGTAGTTGATTTTCAAAATAAATAAATAAATAAATAAATAAATAGATAACGACTGGTAATGTAGACTAACCTATTTTCAGCCACTGCCACACTCCCCAGAGCCATGAAACGACATGTGGTTATGTTATTTTTAATAAACCCAAGTGAACCTGCATGAAAAGAGAAACTTGGCCCCCCGCTTGGCACTTTTGTCGTCTTAAGCCACTTGTGGGAATTGATATGGGAATATTCTAAGGATAATCATGGGATTAAGCCCTTATATCAGTTATCTCCCTGCGCGTGTATCGACTTTAATTTGTTTCCCATTGTCATACTTGGATGCACACTGACCACAGAATGTTTTCTTTTTATTTGAATTAGTTGTTTGGAGGTTTTGTTTTGAAGGACCATTGACTATGACAGAATATCCAATTCAACAATTTTGAAGTCGGCTTTTCAAAAATCGCCCAATAGGCCTATTTAATGGATTTCGCGGGTGAGATTTTCAAAGTAGCCAAAATGTCACGAAATCGCGGGAGCACTTTGTTTGTCGCGGGACGGAAGTCAAAAGTCGCCCAATTGGGCGACTAAAACTGGCAATATAGTTATATGTATATAGATTCCACTGATTGAAAGAGTTCAACTTCCTGTAACCATTCGGCTGACGGCTATTGTTCCTATTGTATAACATGACATTGCACTAAATCTAATCACCTCATCAAGTGGACAATACAAAAATATTGCCATGATCCTTCCCTAGGGCCTATATGCAGACATATTTGATCACTATAAGAATATAACATACTATCCACATAACAGATACATGGTTCCCATAAAAATGTACCGGTACTAATTTTGTTAGATGAACAACTAAGTAAATAATAATAAATAAATAAACAAACAAAATAAATAATAAATACATAAATTATAATAATTATAAAAAAATTAACAGCCTATAGATACATAAACAATACACAATAAATACATAAATTTAACAGGAAGAAAGAGAAGAAATACACTTTAGCTTAAATAGTCCAGGCTAATATCAACAACAACAAAAACAAAGTATAATAATATAAATAATAATAATAAAAATATTAATGATAACGATAGGCCTACCCCGGTAAAATAACAAAATAATAATACTTTTAATAATAATACTAGGCGTAATACTGAATCATCCGTGTAGGGGGCCTACACGGCCTACACGCCGCTTAATAGGTAAATTGATTGCACTATTGCCATTCACCATCGATCGATTTTTATACGCGTGATCAGCTGGTGATACTGATAGCTCATACAGAACACAGTTACACAGTGCATACATTGGATAAATAAGACTAATTTTAAATAAAGATATTATTTCCTTCTAAAGATCCTAAACAATTATTATATTCATATGCAATCTTTTTACTGTCACGCTCAAAGAACGCTACAATAGCGTTTTAACATGAGGGGATGAAATGTCCAGGGGATGAAATGTCCAGGGGATGAAATGTCCAGGGGATGAAAATGCGAGGGGATGAAATGTCCCGTTACCATTTATTCGATGTGAGAATCTGTGCATCACTGTCAGATAGTTGGTGTGGTTGAATCATTCCTCGTAGCCAGGTAAGTCTTTGCAAATTAGTTATATAAGATGCGACATGTCATTTCAAGACTTCCCACAGGCCTCTCAGGCTCAGTGTTACTACACACGCTACACCCATATCCACGTCGCATACAGTAGTACATGTCAATTGTCATAGATAGATACATGTACATGTATGTCATGTATCAGGTATGTGAGTTTCGGCTTTTAATATACTGCAGCTCCATATACGTTTGATGTATGTATCAGCTAGAAATTTCAACAGCTTTGTCGCTTTCAAAGTGTATTAAACACTGCTTGAACAGCTGTACACGTGACGATCCAACCGCGATCAAATTAATTAGGTTCTATCACCATGATCACATAAATTTCAAACTACAACACGAACGAACAACCCTTGTCGTGGATACAATAATTAAAGCCATATTATAACGTCTCTGTAAAAATAGATTAGGCCCTTAACAGTCAATTTTGAGTTTCCCGTCACATAAATTTCTGAAAACAAGTGAGGTAACTTTTTTATTATTCATTATTCATTATTTTTCTGCCTTTCATTATATGACCAACATGCATGTAAAATGTGTTGTTATTTGCTGCTCACGAGTCACTTGAAGATGGATGTTTAGCCCAAATGAGATTCAAAAGTATATTAAAAAGAGTATGCAATGTTGACAGCAAAATGCATGTTTTGATTTTGATTTTTCCTTAAAAAATAAAGGGATATTCATAATTTTTTTTGCAAATATAACCAGTTTTTATCAATATTTTTTGGAAAATCACAATAATGAATTCAAGTGAGGGTCAGAAAATGAAGTGAGGGCGGGTGACGGGAAACTCAAAATCGACTTTCCTTGGCCTTAAGTAGATCCTGCACGCCATGTACGTACTGTGCATACGTGTTTAATAGACAAATATTTCCATCGTTTTATTCAAAATCTCGGATTTTGACAAAACTACAGCACCTAAAGTCTTGATTTTTGCAGAGTATCTTTATTGACTAAAGTACATTACAATCGTGTAGAAACCAGAATTTAAAAAAATTGAGGGCGCTCTCCTCAGCAAATGTCATGGCTTTCAGTCTTAATTATAGTACGGTACTAAACTAATCACGAGTGCGATGGCATGGCCATGGTTGGATTCACTGCGATGCGCACTCATAGGCGAAACACGCTGCGGTGTACATGAAGCTTCACATCACATTGGAGGCTAGTTCCATCTAGATCACTTGCCCACTTCTCAGTCATTCTGTCGGACGGGTCGGCCTGACATTACTTGTGAATAGATCACTTCTTCCATTGCTCGAGAAGTTTAGTCAAGAATTTGCTCACCGATAGCTTCACATTCTAGGCTAGAGACCATTGCATTCAAAATTTAGTAGGATTCGCTGAAGCATGACACCATATAAGGCTAATGAAAGTCGATTCCCAGTTTCCCGTTACCCTACTCCGCTCAAAACAATCTGCTGGCCAAATATTTCATTATTTTGAATAAAATGTTGATTTCTAACAAACTTTAACATGACAAATAATTGATAATAGTTGTACAATCACCTTCATGTGGTTGTAAACTACATCTGTAAACTACAAACTGTGATTTATCACATGTATACATGGGTAGTTATTGGTTTACACCTGTAACAGATGCAATAATGAAATGGTATAAAATAATGAATAATGAAATGGTCACCTACACAGTCATGAAAAGTAATGTAACGGGAAACTGGGAATTGACTTTCATTAGCCTAAATTAAAGCAATGGAAGTTCAGAAGTAAACACAGCCGATAACCACAGGCGATTGCATCAAAAATGTTGCTAAAATTGTACACAATAAATAACCTCCGGTGCAAAAAAATTGTACCGCTATCTGACCAACAAAATATGGCAAAGCACTCTAGCATCGAATGAGTACCGGTAACTATCGTGTGCAAATTTGAAGCTGGAGTTCTCGAATAACCCATTGGTTGCTTTTGCCAAGATTTGGCTGTTCCATCTTGGCCAGGGCTGGAAAAATGCACAATTTCCCAGGAACATAGTGCTCACTTAACATAGTTAAGATTTTCCCCCATTTCCCACTATTCCTTGTGTATTTCTTTATTTAGAACTCAAACATTTCCTCCAAATCACAAAATTTTCCTGGAACCAGGTTCCCAAGTTCCCTATTTTTTCCAGGCATGATCTCGGCCCTGTCTTACAAAAGGGGACATACACTTGAATTGCTGTTGCAATCAGTGGGTGAAATCACAAAACATGCCATTGCATTGTTCGAAAGTGCATGGGTGGTGCCATAGATCTAAACAGCTTGACCGAGAGAATGTTTGTCAAAGGGGACACCCTCGTGAAATCCCTATTGGTTTGTGCAGGACCTCTTTAGTTCAAGACAATTTCCCCTGTGGTGCAACGGTATGTGTCCCCTTCGTGTCTGAGGGGGTGAGCCAAATGGAATTCAGCCAAATCTCAGCAAAAGCGATTTATCACAAGTGACGTCATGCCAACCGCCAACCGTACATTTCATGATTTAAGTTATGAACTTATGATATTAATTTAACGCTGATCGACCAAAAATAAATAAAAATAGCAAAGGACTCTAGCATGGAATTCGTATCTACATGTGCAAATTTGACGCTAGAGTTAATCTCAAAGTAACTCGGTTCAGGTCACAAAGGATGCAAAAATGCATACCGTATGCTACATGTACTTTATCTCATTATTGAGCCAAAACTGGCAGCATGCAAAACCACATACATATACTGTAGTATGTGCTGTTAAATTTTGTTTACGGTTTACATACCCGTTACTTTTCCAAAATTATGTGGTTTTGCATACATGCATGTATGCAAAAGTACATACTTTTGCAAAATAATTTTCCCTACATGTATGTAGTCAGTCTCCTGTAGCCATTTATGCAATTTGTACATACATGTACCGGGTATACATGCAAAAATACATACTTTCATAGCAGTGCCAAAACAGAAAATAAAATGAAATGAAATTTATTTTACGCAAAATGGAAATATAATACCCGACTCAAGAGTCGAGAACATTCTCGTCAACAGCAATTTTGGGGTGGCCTGGGCTCACATAGATGTGAGATTAATTTGACAATGTAATTTATGTGTCAAATGCGCATATTTATAGCAATAATTGGCGGTTTAAATGTAAATGACTGATTTCCAATATTTGAATTCTGTAAGTATATGGCGAATATGATTATTTTGGGTTGATTTTGTGCAATTTATGGACTATAAATTTGATGTTAACTACTGTCACATTTTCTTGAATAAAGCGACATACATATGAAAATTAATCAAGAAAAAAACAATTTTTTTTTTACCTGATCCACTGAAAAGGCATGCTGTGCGGCTGACTACATTGTTAGCACAATAGCTTGGTGTGTACCTTCTATACAATGTTACATAAATAATTCAATAGATGTTCCATCTGTCTCACTTCCCTGGTTCCTGGGACACATATCGCGCACCATCATACATTGAAACATTCATAATTTACAAACTATAGACCATATTAATGCAAAATTATACATTTTTTGAAGAAAGAAGTCTACTCTTTCCAAAAAAGGGGCAAGTCTTAAGCAGTCCAAGCAGTATTCCTGTATTTTCCACAAGTTTATAATTTTGACTGAAAATTTTGTAATATGTCATTCCGTGTACATCATAACAATTCATCAACTAGTGGCAACCTTTTCAAAGTATATATTTAGGTGGGCCATTGCCTCTACTTTGCACTGATAAGGTTGGGTTTTTTTTATATGTGCTGTGGTTTAGATGTTACATGTTTTTGAGGCGGTGCTTCTTGTTGACATCATTTTCATGCATACAAGGATTTGCACTAGGGTGATTCACAAAAAATGAAATTGGTATTTTTCAACGGGACACCCCCTCATTTTGTTCATTTTGGTAATAAAATTATACCTGCAAAATATGAAAAAAAATTCAAAAAGTTTAGGGGTGCTACCGGTCAATGAACTTTTGTACACAAAGTCAATGGGATTTTTTGTCAAAAATTTCAAACGCTTATTTCAGGGCCTAAAAAGTCTACCAGGCTTCCAAAACTGAAGTAAATGTTCAATGATATACCTAACTTTGTGAAAACATGGGTTTTTACCAAATTAAAGTTCATAGTTGACTGTAATAATAGGTATGTCACAGTGGCTGCACAATAATTCTGCTACACTGTGCATGCAAGCATAACAGTGAATTGAAAAGGGCGCGCTTCAAATTTGGCCAATTTTAGAAAACATCCATGTCATTAAATGAATATCTTCATATGCTTCATTTATCCAAATTGTTTAAATTTTTAATATATGGTGTGTGAAGCCTTTCCGAGGCTAACATCGGGTCCTTAAAATTAAAAATTGTTTTGTTTAAGGGTTACTGACTGTTTTTATGGATTTTTGAAGATCGCTCATAAATCAGTAAATATAGGCCTATTGAAGTAAAGGAACTACCACCATTTAGCTGAAATACTAATCTTTCTTAGCATGTAAATTAATTCCGTCGACAACGAATGAAACACTTCCCTAAAACTAGTTGAAGCAAAACATTAATCAATGATATTTTTAGGGAGTAATTTTCCAAACCACAATAGCACTAAGCCATTGTGTGTGTCCAAGGCCATACTATTTTTGTATACGCGGTACAGTAAAATGCTATTGCTTTTACTGATTGTCCTCCCATGTTAATCCAGATGACAAAATGTTAATTTAAAGTCTCATTGCAACGGAATTTTAATTTTTACTTTTCGGACTTGGCTTTGAGTAATGGTAACACATACCATGTTTACAGTAAAAATTAATATTATATTCCAGACACCGTCAAAATGTCAAACTTTTTATTTTTTTGTATTGTTTTTAAATAATTAACTGCAGTTCATTTATTCAACCTCATAACAGGATCATACTTAAAAATTTTATGATGAATGAACAGACGTTCATTAAATATTGAAAAAAAACTAAAATTACTCATGCCTAATATGCATAATAAAATCATAAATACATAATTAGCTGTAATTACCTAATTTGCATAATTAATTACTTTTGTGTATTTTTTGTTATCAATTGAAAGAACTTTGCATACATATGTGTGCAAAAAAACCCGCACCTTTATATCATGTACGGTTTTCTATTGGCATCAATTTTGCATATTAATTAGCTGAACTTAGTCATTTTTGAGATTTAATTTGTCTGCAGATTGGCCGGAATTGCTAAAATAGTATAGTTGGTTAATTTATTATAATTATTCAATGATAGATTTTTTAATTTTGTTTTCTGTAACGAAGTCAGGAAAGATAGGCATTTAACATGTGATATTTATATTAACGCTGCTTTTTCAATCAAGCGTCCAAATATACCTTCAACATCTCGAAATGTGCCAATTTTGTCATTACAGCCATTTGTGGCAGGATTTCATTCCATCTACGAGCATCTTTAAATTGACACTACGTCACAATGCATTGACCGATTTCAATTCTGTTTTTGATTTTTGATGCTTTAATAAAGCTCAATAATGTAGGAACATTAAATAACGTGTTTCTGCTGCGATTATTTTTGAGGTGATATGCCTAGTAATAATAAAAAATGTTTCAAAAGTGACAGAGGGAGTGTAGCTCAAGAAAAGAATACCCTGGGATATCCCCTGGAATCCCACCAGGCACCCCAAATTTATACCTTATTGAACTGAACTGTTGATAAAAAAAAAGATTAAAATTCTTCACATATTAGTTTACCCCAATGGTGATACCAGCTTTTGAAATCTTATGTAATAGTAACTATCAAAATCCAGGGGGGGGGTAGGGGGCAGAGTGCCTCCCCTGACAAAAAAATGAAAGAGAATATCAGGAGGGCAAAGGAAAAGCAAAAGGGCAAGGAGCCCCTTTTCTAGCAAAATTCAGGGCCAAAATAGTGTAAAATACAAAATTTTCCGCGCTATAATGCGCATTGTAACAATAAAGCCCTTTTTAGCGGATAATGGGCGAAAATAGTGTAAAATACCATTTTTTTTTTGTTTCTCGCGCAAATAATCCAAATAAGGCCCTTTTCTGGTGGCTCGAAGACGTACAGTCTCTCTGTATTGTATGATGCAACTGCAATTTTTGTCGTCTGCGCCCCAAAAATTTTATTTTTCCCCCCTGACCAAGAAAGCTGGCCACGCCCTGCTAAAAACTGTGGATGGTAACATAAATATATTGTTATGAGAAGTTCTTCTTCAACCTATATTTTTTCTTTTCCAGATTTTGCATGTTGAAAGTAGTCGGAGCTGAATATGTGAAACGAGATTGAATACAACAAGAGTGCTGTAACAGTTGCAAAAATACTTTCCTGTTCTCTCTGCTGAACCCTACAAGAGCTGCAATCAGACAATGTTGTACATTTTACAGGTGCTTGAGTTAGGTAAGGTGTATCATGTATCTCTATGAGCAGGGCTGCAAGCGGCCATATATTTCCTATATTTTTAAGATGTTTCTATTTCCTTAGAAAGGTCTTTTAACGTAAATGCCTCCCTGGACCCCCGACGCCCCCGTCAGGCTTATTTGTATACATTTCTATAATAACAGGTTGCATTTTTGCCCTGCAATTTCAGTTAATTCTCTAACTTCTTGGGGCCTTAGCCATGAACCTTTACTACATGTAGCCCTTTTCACAGTTCATATTGAGTTTTTGCATATAAAATACAGATAATCAGTGTGATGTTGTATATGCTGCTATCTTGTGGGTGCATGCTGCGATGGTCGTTCGAT
The DNA here is from genome assembly GCF_039555335.1 of Amphiura filiformis. Lineage (NCBI taxonomy): Eukaryota > Metazoa > Echinodermata > Ophiuroidea > Amphilepidida > Amphiuridae > Amphiura > Amphiura filiformis. Next base: position 9,251,976 of record NC_092637.1, read on the forward strand.
CTCCATACATGAACAGCTAAACGCACCATCGATGCGTGGCAAGCTGCAACCTGCGCGTAGTGTCTAACGCATGAACACACAGATCATTTGTATCCACAAGATGGCGAAATTGGCTGACAGCACCTATTAATCCCAAGATCGTTAAAACTATTTCTTGCAACAAGACAAATAATTTGAGACTAGTTTCATCAAAATCAGAGCAAGTTCCATTTTTAGCCCCCATCGGGGAAAAATTGGACCTATGACGTCCCAATTTTACTCTTTTGCCCATAACTCCATAACCATACATCATAGATTGGTCAAAGTATACCTTGTTTGAAGTAGTATTACCAGAGAGTCACGATGGTGTGAGTTTTGAACTTTACCCTTTACCCTGTTCTTCCCCGCAAGTAAATAACTGCCCAATATACCCTTTACTAAATGTTTGTTTAGTTATTTTTAACTTTTTAGGGCAAACTGACCCTACCATATGGGCCATCCTGCCCCGCTCCCTAAATTTGTTTGTCTGCTTTACTCTGTTAGTATTGTAAGGCTTGCAGTCCTGAGATTGGGTTTGTATGTAGCCAAGACACATGGCTCTCATATGGGTCAGTCAGGTCCTTCTAACCTTAAAATTGACATATAGATACTAGTCGGAAAAAGGGCAAAGACTCCTCGGTCTCCCCTATTGCACTATTTGAAGTTGCTTTGTCTATATAAATCTTATTCCACTTAGCAATTCTGGAAACAATATTATCCAGATACGCAACAGAAATATTCTTATGCATGTCATTTTAAGTGTCCATGTGCCATTTTCAAATTAATGTAATACAAAAGCAACCTGGTCCCAAATGCTTTTGAACTATGTTTATTCAAACAAAAGAAAGGAATTCCACTATTGCTGGAGTGTGGCTAACAGTACGAGTAGATCAGGACATTAAATTAAGTTCCATTAATTATAGAATTTACTGTTCCAAAATGCTAATAACGCATTCATGAGTATCCACAGTCAATTGTACAAATGTATGTATTTCTTATTATCTTCTCTTTCTCTGACTCTTTTTAATTATCCATAGAATCGTTTGATGCCCTCATTGATGCTACAAGGGAACAAGTGACAACCGCGACACAATCATTCATGTTTAGCAGCGGAAACTTTCTCAATTGTCAACATCCACAGATGTGTATAAAAATGAATGATACAAGCTGCATAAATATGATGAACAAATATATACACTTTATCTATTTAAAAATGCAAGGCTTTTAAGACCAGCACATTTACATGGATTTGTTTACGAAGGAAATGTCAGTGACTGGTCATTTCATATTACCAGTGTTAGCAGAACTCATTGTAAAGCTGACAGCATGGCTAAAAATTCAAGTCAAATCCCCCCGCAAATCCCTACCTTATTAGAATGAGAAGCATGTTATTAAAACATATGGAAACTATATTTGGCAAATAATGTAAACTATAATTAGTTGTGAATGATTAGATTTTGTGAATGATTAGCCAAGTCAAGTCCAGTCAAGTCAAGTAATACTTTGTTGTACTATTCAGCAAATTACTTCAGCTGTGTCCTTCTGCTCTTTCTGATTATCACGTAAAAGAACTACAATCTTAGAAAAAATTGTTTGAACACTTTTAAGGCCTTATTGGAAATGGTCCCCTTCTACCCCCGTACAATATATTAGCATGCCCAATATGCGCATCTTCACCATATCTTCTCCCAACATTGTTTGGTGGGGAAAGGGAGGAGTATGCTTAAGATGAACATTGAGACAACACTACTATAATCCTTAGTTTCCAGTGGATATAGTGTGCACACTATACTAAGAAGAACATGGGAATTACAGTGGATGTTCGAACACATTTTTTCCGGGATTGTAGGTCACACATTGCTACGCAGTTTGACTAGCGAATGAGGTGCCAATGTGATTCTAGAGTTCAGTCTTTTGATCAAGTATTCTACATGTGTATGCCAATTGAGTTTGTCAACAATCATAGTGCCAAGATATTTATATGAGGACACATGCTCCACTTTACTTAGCCCTACTATAGGGCCTTTTAAACACACTATATCCGAGAACTGCTAAAACCCACTATAATCGCTCCACCCGATTTCTGGGGAATAGCAGTCACAGAGTTTAGCAGTTCTCTGGATATAGCCAGGTTTTATGATATAGCATGGTTTGGGATCACCACAGTCAAAAGGCTTTATACTAGGGCTAACTTTACTACCCTTCACCACTATAGGGCTTGGAGTTGTACTTGACATCCTGAAATCAATTATCATTTCCTTAGTTTTGGAAACGTCTCAAGCTATGCAATGTTATTTTGTGTATCAAAATAACCAAATTGTTGAGACCACATGTCACATTATCCAATTCATTCCAAGGCATAGGTTTTTAAACATTTAGACACATCTACTTCTACTTGAGAACATTATTACAGTAGCCCTGAGTAATTCAATTTGAAAATTTTTCTTTGTTTACAATTTAAAGCTACTGCATGAAAGTTGGGAATTCCCTTTACCATGTAATCACAGTAAACAAAGTCAGGACTATTTATGTACTCACAATTCCCTAGTGTAAAGTAGATATAACATCATTTTGGAAATTCCCCAGGAAGTGAAAGGTTAATGTTTAAAATTAGGCTTGGGAATTTCCAGATTACATCGTATTTTGTGAAAGAGTGAATATGTAAACTGGACATTTATTTATGTTTATGTATCAGAACATTATAAATCATGTTTTACTTTTATTTATTCAAATACTGTTAACTTTTCAAACATTTTTTTTTTTTTTTTCTGAAGTGAATTTGGGTGAAAGGTGTGTTTGGCTTTGACGACTCGGTAACAATATTTGACTCACGTTGCTGTTGAATCGCACCTGCTGTCCCAAATCTACAGAGTGTATAAACATTATTCATACATACAGATAATACAACTTCTAAGTTCCCCTGATAAATGTTTGAATAAATTAATGTAGTTTTAGCCGATTTAAAAACAGAAAAAGCATAATATAATAAAAACATGTTGTGCATCTTCAGTGTTTTAAGGAAATCCATTCAAGCTATTTTAAGTTACTATGAGTAGTTGAACAAAGTTTGACCATGTTTTAAGAAAGCTGGTCTCTGAGAGCAGGTCTCTTATTTAATCCCTTGAAAAAGAAAAAAATTCTCTTTTAAAAACATCGGATTTTAAACTTTGTTTATATGTTTAGTGTTACTGTTACTCCCCCATGGATGTTGTCATATTTCCCCTGTTTTTTAATTTCATCCATTGCTAGTGGGTAAGTGTGACACTGATTGTATCCTTTGATTCCCCGCTGGTCAGTTGGAACAGATTTTCCCAGTTTTTATATCATGTTTTAAAAGTTACAGTAAAGCTCTTGTTAAGGGCTCTGGACTGGTATGAACGTTTGCACAGTATTTTTTGTGTGGCATGAGAGCACAGCAAACAAATCGAATTGCATTCTGAATACGAAGAATGTCCTTCTGATATCATGCCATTGCAACTTTTCATTTCAAATTTTGTTCAGTTGCTCTGAAACATGGGAAGCATCATTGCATATTTAACACTGAAGATGCCCAACATGCCATACAATTACATAATCGGTTGAAAAACATTTATGAGTGGAAACTTTTAAAAGTTGTGTTACCTGTATATACAAGGGCGCTTCGTAAACACACAACAAACGGACGTCACTTCATTACCAAATACAAGGTGAAACAAAGTATTACCTGCAATTTTTTGTCACATTATGTCAACAGTGATTTGGGAAATAAAGGTTATCAAAACATAATGTTATTTGTGAATTGTTTACTTGTGTGATTCAATGAGTAACACTACAGCAGAGCATACCAGTTCCTGGTTATGGTTATTTGAACACTGTTCTACTTGTCAAGTGGAAAAAATGCACATAATTTGTGAGAAGTCCAACTACATTATTAGCTCACAGACTTATTTGGTGTTTGTTTAGGCTAAGAAACGGCATTTTTTGCCGTAAACATTTTTTTGCCGTAAAATCATGAAATTCTGACAAATACTCGCATTGTTTAGGCAAAAAACAATGAATATTGTACTTCAATTGTGTAAATCAACCACAATTTTATGTTGTGTACTTTTGAGCAGTCGAAAATTTAAAACAAAATATCTTTAAAAAAAACACCTCATTTCGCATTCATTTTTGAAACTGTCGTGGACTTTGAGACATAATAAGCCTTATTTATAGCCTACATGACATATATAACATGCTAAATTTATGTGTACAATATTCAAAATATCAATCCAGAATGTTATTATGAGGCCATTACATATTTTGCAAATGATTTTTAATTGCTGCTTTGTAGAAAGACACTTTCAATTAAAAGTATCTCTTAAGATTTTTCAGGACAAGCATATTAAAGCGTATGCCTACCCTTTCAAGCAATGAACAATCCTGCGTCAATGCGAAACCACATTCGTGCAAATAGTGTCATTTTGCATGATTATGTAAAATACATACTTTTCCAAAAGTATGTGCTTTTGCTGATGCAACTTAGTAACTATATTAATAAACGTAGGCCTATATAAGACCTAATATATAGTAACTTATATTTCTTCCCTTTTTTTTGCAAAACCACATGCTTTTTGCAAAATATGTCATTTTGCATGATTATACAAAATTACATACTTTTCCAAAGGTGTGGTTTTGCTTATACTTTCGGTGGTGGTTTATGCACCCCCCCTGTTTTTGCCAAAACCACATACTTTTTGCAAAGTATGTCATTTTGCATGGTTATGCAAAATTACATACTTTTCCAAAGGTGTGGTTTTGCTTAAGCAACTTAGTATATACTAGTATGGTTATACAAACTTACATATACTTTTCCAAAAGTATGTGCTTTTGCTTATTCAACTTAGTATATACTATATATTAATAAACGTATATAAGACCTAATGTCTTATAGTACATTATTTCTGGTGGTGGTTTATGCACCCCCCTCCCCGTTTTTGCCAAAACCACATACTTTTGCAAGATATGTCATTTTGCATTTTGCCTATGTCATATGAATGACCTATAATGTCTTATAGTACATTACCATTATATGTCATATGAATGACCTAATGTCTTATAGTACATTATATTCCTGGTGGTGGTTTATTCACCCCCACCCCCTTTTGCTAAATCACATACTTTTGCCAATTATGTAATTTTGCATGGTTATGCAAAATTACATACTTTTCCAAAAGTGTGTGCTTTTGCTTATGCAACTTAGTATAGGTCTATACTATATTAATAAACATATAAGACCTAATGTCTTATAGTACAATATAATTCTGATGGTGGTGATTTATGCACCCCATCCGTTTTTGCCAAAACCATGCAAATACTTTTGCAAAATATATTATTTTGCATGGTTATACAACGTGTGTGCTTTTGTTGATTCAACATAGGCCTACTCAAGCCTATATTAATAAACGTATATGTAAGACCTGATGTCTTATAGTATATTATATTTCTGGTGGTGGTTTATGCACCCCTCCCCCGTTTTTTTCCCCAAATCACATACTTTTGCAAAATCATTTTGCATGGTTATACAAAATTAAATACTGCAAAAATGTGTGCTTTTGCTTTAATATGCAACTCATTTAGTCTATACTATAATAATAAAGGTATATAAGACATAATGTCTTATACATTACATTTCTGGTGGTGGTTTATGCACCCCCCCTTTATTGCCAAAACCATATACTTTGGCAAAGTATGTCATTTCGCATGGTTATACAAAATTACATACTTTTCCAAAAGTGTGTGCTTTTGCTTATGCAACTTAGTATATACTATAAAGACCCAATGTCTTACAGTACATTATACTTTGGTGTGGTTTATGCACCACCCCCTGTTTTTGTTTTGCCAAACTGAACCACATACATAAATAGGCCTATATCATTTTGCATGGTTATGCAAAATTACATTTTCCAAAAGTGTGTTGCTTATGCAACTTATTATACGTTTGTTAATATAGAATATACTAAGACATTATTAAAATTAAAAATTATATTTGCGGTAGTGGTTATGCACCATACCACTTTTACCCCTAATTTACTAATTATGCCAACTTTCATACCGTACGTTTGCAAAATATGTCATTTTGCATGATTGGGCCTATGCAAAGTAACATGTTTTTCCAAAAGTATGTGCTTTGCATATGCAACTTGGTAGGCCTCCCGGGTAGGCCTATATAGGCATATATAATAATAAACGTATATAAAATGTCTTAGGCCGATTGTACATCATTACGGTGATTTATGCCCCCCCACGTCTTGCCCGTAGTTTTGTACCCGTATTTCTTTCACACAATGTACTAAATATAATTAGTAAAATTGGAAGTAAATGAGCTAAGGATGATAGCCAAATCTCAGTTTGGATGAGGTATAAGCGAGAGTTTATAAGCGAGACTGTTAAAATACCAAATACCTCCAGCTACCGTCAAAAAGCTCCGTGGAATGATATGAATGGTACGGCACATTATTAAGTGGTGTGCTCCCGCTTTGGTAGTATGCGCCCTGATTCCCTATAGCCAGCCCGTATGCCTCATCACGTGTTTCTAGACAAAACATCTATTTTTGTATAGCCCCCTACTTACCGTAAAGTATGATGTTTTGCTTATGCAAAACTCCATGTTTTGCGTAAGTATGTGTTTTGCATATGCAAAAGTACATACTTTCATAAAGTATGTAGTTTTGCATATGCAAAACATCATATTTTGCATAAGTATGTGCTTTTGCACGCAGCACCGGTTGTTCAGATCATGCTACGAACCTTGAAACGCTTTGGTTTCTCCACTCAAGAGCTTGGTGTCGTATATAGTGGATATGTCAGGCCAATTCTTGAGTACGCTGATGTGGTGTGGCATTCTGGTATCTCAGCTAAACAGAGCAATGAAATAGAAGCCATTCAAAAACGTGCATGCAGAACAATCCTGGGTCGGCACTATTTATCCTATAGTGATGCGCTTAAAGTTGGCAAGCTTGACACCCTTTCTGATAGGAGGGAGGAGCACTGTCTTAGGTTCGCCGAAGGGCTTGCCAAAACTGATCGAACAAGTTCTCTCATCCCTCCTACCAGAAAGGAGTGTCATGGCCGTTCTTTGCGTAACAGTAATAATTTTTCTCTGTTTAGGACCAGGACTAATCGTTTCAGAAATAGTCCTCTTCCCTTTTTTGTTGATTTCTTAATAAATAAGTTTATTTTTTTCCTTTGCCACCCAGAGTTGTTCTGCATGCTATACTTTTCTATGCTAATCTTTTCATGTCATTTTATAATGTTAAAAAGTGCAATATTAAGATAAATGTTTTTACTGTGACTTTTATATATGCAATTTTCTTAAATAATGTAATTCAAATTGTATATTTTTGTGTGTTTCTTATCATGTGCAATTCTGATTGTAATTTGGCCCACGGGCCACGAATTTGCAATAAAATAATATCAATCAATCAAAAATGTTTGAAAAGCATCGCAGCATCGCATCGCGCTGCGAAGTGGAGTCAGGATCGGGCTTAATTCGAACCACCAGCATCCATGGTTCGATGTAGACTAGAGAGTCTTTCCTATTTAGAGGAAATATTGCAATTACACACCTTATTGCCTTTTAACAATAATTATTGACACTAGCACATAATGTGACCATCCATCTCAAACCGCTCGTAAAGTCGGCAAATTGTATTTCGAGTTACAGTGCAAAATATGCATAGAGGTTGTATTCATATGTCCCTAATATTTGTCCGAGTAAAAAGCTTAAGTCTTTGTTTGCTTTGGCTAAATCCTGTTCAAGTGGTGGGTTAACCAACAATTAACAATGAGAGGACATTCCTGAACCTCGTTCAGTTGGGGATGATTTGAAGTGACCGCCAATTATGACCATTTGATATTTAATACCAGCAATGTGGAAAAAAAGAAATAATGTAGTGCCAAAATAATGTACCCTTTTACGGAAGGAGCAAAGTTTAACCAGAGAAGATGTAATAAAAGTCGTGTTCACACAGTCGGACTTAAATCACTTATTACCGGTCTTAAATTACGTCGGTAATAGTATCGGATTTTCTTCCTCCATTCTTACGTCAGAAAATGTATTTCTTTTCTATTACTACCTCAAGAAATAAAACAATGAAATAGACAAGGACACGAAAAATCTTATTGGTGAACAATTGGTAACGGCGTCGAGCGCGCAAACCGTGCCGTAGTTCATTTATTCATCATAATATATCTTCTTTTTGTTCTCATATATTTCTTCTCATATTTTCGTAATATTCAGTCATTCATTTCATATTTGCATACATATAACATACTCATGATCGCGATTTAGATTTCCAACGTAGGTTGACATTGAATATGGGCAAAATACTTATTAAAGTCTCAGATCGCTCAAATCCCGAGGGACTTTGAAGCCAGCACGGCAAGGTGGTGGATGAATCGAGTTTAAGATAGGCATTTCTGGCCTTTTCGGTCTTCCATCGTCCATGTTTTGAGATCAGAAAGGATGGCACGTGAGCATTACAAGCAGCTGATGCTCCTCCGGACCTAAGGCTATGAAGGCCGTATAAAGAAATGTCCGGAACTAGGGGTCTGAGTGCATCTAAAACGATCTCACGAGTGCACGTATAACTCAATGAACTGGAAGAAGGAATGAGACCCGAACGTGTACTGACTAGCCTACGTAGGACAGGCAAAGGTGAATCTGGGGGATCGCCTAACGCTTTGAAGTACCGCTCCGCGACGACCACTGGGCATGTCGGCTTTGAAGTCCTGGCGATTACCACGTCTGCTCCATCCCTATATTGATCCGACTTTGATTTTGCTAGGTGTATAGTCATACGATCAGTTGAAACAGTACAGTCGCTTCTTGTGATCAGACTCAAGTCGTCGAAACGCAGAAAGACGGCATAACTCACGAAGCATGTGAATAAGACACGGAGGTCGGCCAAGTTTGCGTTGGAATGACCGTGCGAGCTAAATAACTTGACCAACGTGTCTGAAGTGATGGGCTCCTTACGAACGGTTGGAGTTGATCTTAAGCGCTTAAAACCTTGCAAAGCAGTTTTCACCATAGAGTTAGACGTTGGTGAAGGAATACCGGCTAGACCGTGCGCCCAACTGACGGCTGCTGCCGCGGATACCGCGATAGATTTTGGACCTGTGGCAGCGAGGTGTGAAATATAAAGGGAAAAATGAAAAGGGCTAACGGGAAATGTTGAAACTTCAGGATTTGATGAAGCCCAGGCCTCCCATTTTTTCTACGTGGCTAGGTATTTCTTTGTGGTAGATGTAGCCTTTGCTGACATGAGAAGGGCTGGAAGATTGACGCTGGCGAGATGTTTCAAAGTAGGGTCTTGAAGCGAAGGTGTTAAACATTTCCAAGCATCTGCAAAGCAAAAATAAAGAACGGACACCAATAGGTTCATAACAATGACGCTAATAGCGTCTTGTAGGCATTCAAAGAGATTCATTTAAGAGGTCAAAGATGCTCTTACGATGGCTGACCAATTATATATGACAAGTGACAATGGATTTTATGAATATTAAACTGAATGGGAGGTAGGCCTAATACAGCTCTATGGCTTAAACAAAAAGTACAGATTCGGTGTTGAGCGACGGGCCAACGACGCGGCGTTGGCGCTCGGTGGCCACGAAAAACCCCCGGGGGAGGAAACGTGAGTGCATCCAGGACGCTCAACGGAGGTGCACTCCCCCTGGACCGAATATGTATGAACAATTCAAAGGGAAAAAACAAAAAAGGAATATGAAAAACGAAAAAACTAATTTTTTTTTTTGGGTGGGTTTGGGCGGGAAATTAGGTGTTGCACGGATGCTTGCTTGACTGAGAGTGAGCTATCGAAAGCGAACCCCAATTGTGGTAGAATGGGTGATTATGTAATCGCCTATTGTGTACCGGTAAACGGTACAACGACCTTTCGTACGCAAACGAAATTTCACATAAGTGGCAGTGTGAATTAGCGTCGGATATAACTATATCCGACGTAATGTGCTTTAAATCCGACAATTTGTTCACACAGTCGGACTTAAATTACGTCGGTAATAGTATCGGATATAAGTGGCAGTGTGAATGAGCGTCGGATATAAAAAAACCCGGGGGGTCACTCCCATTGTGGCCTGTACACCATCCGCGATAATCAACTTTTGAAAAGCACCCTAAACAAGGATTTAACCCTTGGCTAAAACGACACCCTAAACAGGGATTTCATTCCTAACATCATATTTCATACCCTAAATTTCATTTCCGCGTATTTAGAAATTGCAATTTTGCTACCCTTTTTCCAATTTTTCATGTTTTTGACACCCTAAACGCGATACGCGCGTATCGTGCCTACCCACGAAAAACGACCCTTTTACGCGTTTTCATTATCGCGGATGGTGTACAGGCCACAATGGGAGTGACCCCGGGAAAAAAATTACTATATCCGACCAGAGAAGATGTAAAGAAAGGAGATAGATCCAGCTATCCTCAAACAAAATATGTGTGTTGCCGCTCATTCAAAAGCAATCACGCTATTAAGGTTTAACAATAAAATACAACAAAAGGGTTCGAACCCATGACGGGTGTGATACACAAGTTGCTGCTTACTAGGTTTAGGGAAAGGTCAGTGTCTGTATACCATCAATACTATGCATACCATGCATGCAGATCCTAACATCCAGTTTATTTCAAATAAAATATGACCGAAGTTCCATGGCAAATAATAATTTTGCACGCTTGGTTACGCTTTCAACCTCTACGATTTATGATACAGACTATTTTCAATTATCAAAATATCTTTATTAGGTTTGCAGGAAATGACAGGAAAATACATTAAAACAATAAAATATAGATGATCAAAAATCATCCCGTTTCTAACAAAATCCTAAAACACTCTCCTAAATAATTAATATATGTTCCAAAATGGGTGGATTTTTTGGAATCTTTGCAAAACTATATTTCTTTCTTATAGTATCCACGTGTGGTATCCCCGCAGAGCAACATCAGGTACTTAACACACACGTGTCATACCGTCAAGGAATTATCTATCAAAACATTGGATATGGTTTCAATTCTGGAGTGAAAATTAATTAACCGTAGTCTGCAACACACATCACATCAAAGGCTACTTTCAAGTAGATGTGTAACTACTTGAGAATAAAGGACTATGAATAGGTGCGACAGGATAATTCCGTTCTTCCTCCTTCTTTTTCAACTTTCCTGATCCGACGTAATGTGCTTTAAATCCGAAAATTTAAGGCTGAATATGACCAGGGTTAAGAGCTGTTAAGACCGATCGAAACGTTACGTCCGGTAATAGTAATTACGTGTGGACATGCAGCACTACTGGGCTGTCGGATATAACTGTATATCACTCGCGCAAAATTTTAAGCAGAGTCATAGTCGTAGATCCCGGGGATGGTGTGGGGGGGGGGGATAAATCCCCCTAATATTTTGCCAGGGGGATGGTCCATACAATCACCCTCCCCCAATGTTGACGCCTGCAAATGGGTTTCTGACCAAATTAACCTCATATTTGCCCATTTTTTGCCCCAAAATTTATTCTACTTTTACACCATTATTTCATCAGTTTAGCTTCAAAATAGCAAAAATTTTTCGCGCGCTTCGCGCACAATTGAACCAAAAGCTTATTCTGTCGCCAAAAGGTGCTGGATTGACTATACTTGAATTTTTTTTTCCAACTGCGTGATGTCATCATGGCTGCAGCTGCAAATATTAATATAAATAAACGCAATAGAGGGGTCAATTGGAATGACAAGGGAACATTGGCTATCCTCAAAATTTGGAGAGACACGGAAAGTATTTCTGGGATAAAAAAAAAAAAAGCTTTGGGAGGAGATAGCCACGCTATTACATGACAAGGGGGGATTCCCCGTACGGTCGGGGGAGCACTATGCTAAGATAAAGGCACTGAAAACTCTCCATCGCACCCTAGCCCTCCATGATCGGGTAAAAAGTTCCGGCGCAAGAGCAATTGACCATCCTTATTGGGATGACCTACACGAGTTTCTAGGGGGGGTAGCAAATGTAAACCCTCCAGAGGGCTCGGGGGGGGGGCAGTATGGCCCTGGAAGTAGATGGAGATGACATTTATTAAGCCATAAGCATGATAACAGAAAGGCATCATGATGCAGTCATGTCTACAGTAGAATTCATCTCGACCTTTGCAGGACTCAACCCCATTAAAAGCTATTAAACCAAGATAACACTCATTGAAACAGCTCAACTGATTAAATCGGATCTTCTCTGGTTGTGCACAAGTGTCTGTTTTCATGTGCGATATCGCAATAAAGCTGGTATTCATAGCTTCAGTTGGGTAACCGATTATAAAGGAAACGAAAGGAAACAATGGTATGTGTACCTTTGTTCACGAAATGAGACAATGGCGTGCTTTTTGTAAACCAGCATTCTTGAAAATGAGCAACATAATGATTGTTGACTTAACACGGGTTTGAAATAATTTCTTCATATTTTTTGGTGTTATCTGTCGTTTACATATCCTTCCTAAAACACCAAAGTACGAGTATTTCCAAACATCTAAATTAGCTAAAATTTAGGACATGTTACAAAACTATATTGTCTAGAATTTTAGAAGAGTACTTTTAATATTGGCCGGTTATTTTTCACACAGCGACGTTAACTAGGCAATGTACTATTACCTATAACATTAACTAAAACACCAAAGTACGAATATTTCCAAACATCTAAATTAGCTAAAATTTAGGACATGTTAAAAACTATATTTTCTAGAACTTTAGAAGAGTACTTTTAATATTGGCCGGTTATTTTTCACACAGCGACGTTAACTAGTCATATCCCCATACTTTTAACGTAGGGCTATTTGTAGGGGTCACGCGTCAATGGGAAAGAGCACTGTGTATTGTGTATAGGAAAACGGACTAGTAACTGCAGTATGTGTAAATGGATTTTCTAAGATGATTAGGGGGTCCCAAATATACGGAAAGAAAAATAGGGGGCGTCATAAAATATTTTTGATGACCAAAATGTTGGGAGTCGCAATACAACACGACTACAGATAGTGTGTTTATTTTATTCCAAAAGACTGATGCCTGTTGGGGGAGGTGCAAACGGTGGGGGGGGGTCATAAAATCTTTGCTGACGAAATAGGGGAGGTCGCAATTTTATTGAAGCCGACTTTTTGTAAATTTGGGACCCCCAAGAAAAAAATAGCATGATGATGGGAGTCATTGTTATTTTTTATTTTTTTTTATTTTTTCAAAGATGTCCACAATGTAGTGCATACATGTATAAAATGCGATATAGAGCTAAGTCTACTGTAAAATGGGACTACTTTGTCAAACTAAAATAATAATAATAATGATGATGATGATGATGATGATGATGATGATGATGATGATGATGATGATGATGATGATGATGATGATGATGATGATGATGATGATGATGATGATGATGATGATGATGATGATGATGATGATGATGATGATGATGATCCGTACAGGGTAGGTGCATGTAAATGGTAAACCACTGAGGTCCATGAACAGAACAGAGCAGAGTAATCAAGAATGGTAGAATGAGAAGTAGCATTGCCAATGCGAACATACTGTGGCCTATTTGCAAGATATGATTTGCACCAGTTCAGGGCGAGATTTTGAATGCCGAGATAATAGTGAAGACGGGAGAGAAGAATACTATTCTCAAATGCAGCACTCACAATGAAGATAATTTTTGCAAAGAATATTATAAAAACGTTCGTATTTTCCCTCCAATTAAAATTTTTTTTAAAGCCCATCAAATCATCAAAACATTAAGATAAGGAGAAATTGACATACAAAAGAGCGAGCCGAATTTGCTACCTATATTTGCATTATCTCCCATTGATCAGGCAGTGTTAAAGGCACCTTTGATCGTGCCTGCAGGTTTTAGCTCTTGTTTTATTTGATGCATTAGATCAGGGATAGGAAACAATTTCAACTTTGTGGGTTAAAATTTCCTATGAAAAAATGGATGGGCCTCACCACCACACATTCAGTTAAAGACGAAAGTAACTAAAGTAGGACTTATAAGCTCCGGGAAATAGTACTGAGTGAAGCACCTCTAATATTGTTTGTTGGGTGCCCGAGAGGTGTTTGTTTTGTTGTTGTTGTTGTTGTTTTTGTAGCGCTATGTTTGTTCAAACATGTACAGACCATCTTCAACAGCTATCTACTCTTTTTCAAGATTAAATTTTAAGTAAAGTTTGCTATACTATTTGCTAGTTTAGGATAGGTATGCTATTTTAGTGCCGTTTTAGTGTAGCGGTAGGACTGCAACCATAATCATCGTAGCAAGAAGTATCCGTGAGTCTGGACCCAACCTTTCGTCAGGCTCAGTACTCGAACCTCCGATTATTCAGATAACTGCGTTGTGTTTTCAGAAAACACCGTTTTGTTTTTAATAAAGCTTTTAGCTGCTTATATGACCAAAAACTGTCACTGTTCACATCGTCATGCCTTTGGCAAGAGCATGCACTTAAATTTTACATTTGGGGTATAAATCCTTTTGCCAATTATACCATAGAAGGAATCGTTGTTTTGATGATATCGGCTCCTTTCTCGCCAATCATGACAGATGGAGCATTACCGTAAAATGGGGTAACTTTGGGCACTTTTCAGAGTTTTTAAACCACTGCTTCCAAACAAAACCAATTATATTTCTAATTAACTCTTTTTTGTGACATTAGGGTTCCCTTCTACACCTTGAAGTTGAAAAAGATTTTTTAATAATTTTGTAAGGGTGCCCTAGGGGTTCAAAATGACCTGACCAAAGTTACCCCGCCTTTGGGGCAACTTTGGTCACAGTATTACATTCCATGAAGAAAAAAAAATCAAAAAAATTGATCTTCGCTGAATATGGGCAAGTTGTTGTTTTTTGTGACATTTGACACCTTGCAAAATTAATCAAACACACATCCTTGCTCACAAATATCGATTTTTATTTTTTCTGAAAAAAATGTAAAAAAATGCTGATTTTTGGTCAAAAATCCCGCTTTTTCGTAAATTTCAAGGAAATTACACATGAGCGACTATTATTTCTTCCAAACATATTTCTTAACAAATTGACACCAAATATGACTAAAAACAATATTGCTGTACGAAAATATGACCATTTAAAAAAATATATTTGACCGACCAAAGTTACCCCGCTGACCGAAGTGTTTCCAGACGGTACAACTGGCATAATGGAGGAATCAACCACTCGAAGACACTCGATTCCTCGGACACTAGAAATTGAAAACAAACCAACACAGCCAATCAGTTTTTAATGAAATGTTTCCAGCGGGGTTTCCAGATTTCGATTTCATACACAAACCCTTTAAGTATGCTATTAAAGGTATTACTATATTCCGTTATTGATGGGGCAATAATTATATAGGGTCCTTCTTGATGGACTAGATTAAAATTGGAGCGCAAGATATTGGGTAATCGAGTCCGAGCCCATTTCACAAAGACGTGCAACATTTATTTGTTCATACGTAGGCCTACAATCCTATCAATGCGCGGATTTGGAAGTCAACTTGTGCCAAAATTCCTTCCTACAATGCAATATACATCCTGCATAACAAAGGAAATGGATTAAACTTCGAAATGTGGAGATGAATTCCGGTAGAAAAAAATATGCGTATACAAACGTAAGTTGTAATGTGGTACCTATAAGTGGATTCAAAATCGCTCCAATTTGTTACGTTAAGAGCTGTTAAGGGCAGGGGTATGAACGTTTGGACAGTATTTGTTGTGGGACATTAGAGCACATCAGACATATCGAATTGCATTCTGAATACGAAGAATGCCCTTCTGATATCAAATAATTTTGATATTTTGAAATTCGCAATGTAATACACATTTTATGGTAAATGATTAAAAATTGATATTTTTGACATTTAACAGTACTCGAAGTAAACGTTATAAATCTGATGATTTATACTTAAAGTGTATGTGTGTAGGATGAAAAGCCGACGATCAATTAAAAAATTTGACCTTTCGTATGGAAGATATGAATTTTTTCCCCAAAACACCTACAAAAATTAGGTCTTTTGGGGAAAAAAATCCATATCTTCAATATGAAAGGTCAAAATTTTCAATTGATCGTCGGCTTTTCCTCCCAACTACATACACTTTAAGGCTACATGCTCTTTTTGGTTGAACTTTTTGGCGGCAAATAATCCCGCCAAAACATTAAAGTAATCTTTTCCCACAACTAAATATCATAGTCAGGAAATTAATGATGCATCTGGTAGCTTAGATCATAACTTTCATTATACTTAGTTGCAATTATCCCAGAAAATTCTTGATTTGTTTTTACAGAGTCTTGAATTGTCGATGTTTTTGATCAAAACACATCACTCGGTGTATTTTGAAACTCGAGGCATTAACTCTTCTCAAATTAGCCCCAAATCATAATTTATTATATGCACGTGTAGCAAACACCAATGGGAATAATTGGACGTTGTTTGCGGAGCCTAAATTTGGTTTGATTTTATTTCACAATAATTCTAAGGTGAGAATTTTGACCTGACATTTCCTTTTTGGATTTCCAATTTAAATTCATTGATATGTGATATTTTGAATAAATAAAGAGTACGCTTACCTTTCTGCAACACTTCCCGGTATCATTAAGAATCTGCTGATAACCAACATTTTAGCTGAAAACAGTCCCTTCCTATCATTTTTGAACAAAATATGGTTTAAAAGTGCGTACACTACGTGTATAAACTAGCACAGCGAGGTAATCAAGAGAGCTATTTACGGTGGTGTATCTATTGTAAGCTATTAGGGTAGGCCTATAGTATATCTTCCCGCAAGTGACAAGATGTGTCAAGCAGGGCGGTATATTCAAACGCTATTGTCTGGATCATTGAGTATCGATTGCGCACGTATACATGCAACACGGATGTGTGTGGTCCTCCCCAGGTTTTGACATGAATTACAAATGACGTCGTGAATGACCCAGCGTTTTCATTTTATTATTACTAAATTAATCGTCGTTTATCACGAGTACTAAGAGTCGTACCAGTTCAATTCATCAAAATTAATTTGTATTAAATGAAAAACAAACAGA
This sequence comes from Amphiura filiformis, assembly GCF_039555335.1. Taxonomy (NCBI): domain Eukaryota; kingdom Metazoa; phylum Echinodermata; class Ophiuroidea; order Amphilepidida; family Amphiuridae; genus Amphiura; species Amphiura filiformis. Next base: position 9,269,074 of record NC_092637.1, read on the forward strand.
CAAGTAGAGTCATATGTCTTTCTATGACCGTATTCCTACCAAAATCTGATTTTCAATACACTAGAAACGTGTTGATATGTATATCTTTGAAAATCGCCGAATGTTAACCACAGTCACCGTGGCACACCGTCAACAACCAATAAATAATTCTTTTAGCACAGACGGAAAACTAACCAATAGAAATACGCCCAGTGAGTCACGTGGTTGCCAGTGACGTCATCGAACTTAACTCTGATTTTGATTAAAAATTGATCAACCCGATGGTTATTTTTAGCTTTTACTTCCGTTTCTTTTCACGATAATTGATCGATCATGATCTGAGCATGCGCAAATGATATCTCGAACGTGCTCAATAAAAGTGATTGTCAAATTTTGACGGAAAGGTAAGGAAATACGCTGTTTTTTGGAAGGTCTTCGGCAATTTTGTGCACAATATTCATGCCTTCGACATTTGATGTTTACATTTTCGACTCGGGTAGAAAACTATAAAAATATCGAAATATTTACCCAGGAATTAAAATCTTTACCGAGGATTTGTACATGAACACATGTCTTGAAAGACTACGGTAAGCTTACGTTAGTACATTTAATTCCCAGCGAGTACATTTAACTCAAAATGTGACCAAAATTCTAATTTGATTCAGTTTTTGAACAGTGAAAGATGCGTAATTAGATGCGCAGACGATAAAAAATTAGTTCGCCTATTCACACAGGACCGCGACACTCCGGAGGACAGCAGAGGACAGAAAAATGTGACTCTCCTGCTAGTCTCCTACACAACCAGTTAATTATGTTTTTGTTCATACCGCATACAGTCTGGCCCGCGCCCGAGACTAGCAGGAGAGTCACATTTTCTGTCCTCACATCGGTATAGGCCGTCTGCACGTTAATTGTACGGAGTGTCGCTTCTCTACCTTTATTTTCTCTGATTCACATCACACTGGCAATGACTGGAGCTTACATTGAATTCATTATAAACTATAACTACTTCAATCATTAACATCCTTGCTAAATAACTTGGTTTTCGCACGAAAATAAAGACATAGTTTGGTAAGTTATATACATATCAATATCAGGTGATGTTTTGTAAGCTTAATATGTTACCAGAATAGTATAATTAGTCCGGCTGTGTATGGGATCATAATCATCATCATATTATTCATATATCATTATTTATAATTATATGCTAGTAAAATCTAAGATATAATATGACTTTAGCCTTAGGCATGTTCATAAAATTTATCTAAAATTGCTTTCATTAAAAAGAGAGTCATGTAACTTCAAAAATGAGGGGTCAATCATGTATGTAGGCCTACAATTGGCAATGAAAAGTATGCTCGCCTGAATGTCCCAAATTTTGTGTCCAAAAAAAGCATTTTCAATGGCTTCCTAATTTCCTATGTCTTTTAGCTGAATTTACACTCGAGTCGATCGCTGAGCGATTATGCGATGAAACGCTTTTGAAAGCGATGGGCAATCACCGAATTTTGCGATGCATCATCTCTCGTCGCTTTTGGCTTTGCATTTATACTTATCAAGCTGAATTTATACTTGATCGCCGAGCGATAGCGATTAAACGCTTTTGAAAAGCGATGGGCAATCACCAAATTTTGCGATGTATCGCTCGTCGCTAGACGACAATTAAAAAATTCTAATCTAAATGCCACAAAATACATTTTTAAAACATCAGTTGCTGTCAATAATTATTGTTTTGAATTAATTCCTCACCAAAAAATTAATAATCGAGAAAGATAAATTAATTAGCAAAATAATTGATCCAGATGGTTGTATATATGATTTGTTGACACATTCACGTGTCAAGCGATATCGCAGGGAAGTTGAGATTTCTTCAACTTGCAAAAGCGACATCGTTTTTGCCTTGAATCGATTGATCGGCTTGACGCCTGGAAATGTCGTAAGTAAACATTGAGCATGTGTGAAAATCACTTTTCTGCAAAAGCGATTGAGTATAAATTCAGCTTTTACGGCGATAGCGATTGCAGACAACAATTAAAATATTCTAAATGCTAGAAAATACATTTTACAATAATTATTGCGTTGATTGAATTAATTCATCACCAGAAGTTCATAATCGAGAAAGGTTAATTAATTAGCAAAATAATAGATCCAGTTGGTTGTGTATCAGAGGATGTTTAAAGACATTCCCACAACCCAATGGGGTTTCTGACCTCGTATGTCTGGCTTTTGTACACATATGGTACAGTTGATCATGCCTTGCATTGGAATTGTGTGCAAATATCTGGTGTTTTCATCCTATTATTTAACATTCATAACATCGAGACTTAGGAATAAAATTAATGCAGTGGGACAATATGAATGTTTCCTGTAAGAAAATCAAATATCAGTCCTAAGTGTCAACTATTAGCTCGTTGGCTGCAGTTTTAAAATGACCATTTTGTGTGTGTGGCAATGGGGACTTTGCCTTTAAAATTAGGTTATATTGATCAAATTTCCCAATCATAGTGCATTGTAGGAATGCCTTTAAGCTTCCTCTGGTTGTGTATGATTGGTTGACGCCTTCACGTTTCCAGGCTAAAGTTCAAGCTGGGAAGTTGAGATTTCTTGCAAAAGCGACGTCGTTTTTGTCTCAGCGATTTGAATCGATTGATCGGCTTGACACTCTGGAAATGTAAGTAAACAGTGAGCATGCGTGAGAATCGCTTTTCTGCAAAAGCGAGAGTAAAATTCATCAGCTTTAACGTATGTGTGTACAATGTATGGCTAAATTTTTTAGCACAAAGGGCCATTTTGCACAAATACAAATATGAAATGTGGCTTTCACTACTTCATACATGTAGTTGGCCTATCAAATTATTATTCAAATGCAGTTTTACTCAAATTCATGCAGATTGGAGTTTTGAGGGTCAAAATCCAAAATCTCCAAATTTTGGATCTTGGATTACAAGAAGAGCTAAGAAGCTTAATGTATCCCGCCCTCAGGCCCCTCACATGTTAAAAATGACACCTTAGGGGCTGTGCAATAATTACGAGCCCTGGGAGGGTAAAATTGGGGGGGGGCAAGAAATTTTTGGTGAACCGAAAGGGGGGGCAAGCAATTCCCCCCAAGCGATTTTTGGCATGCATTCATGGGGCGCCTTTTTAATAAAACGCTCAAAATGGTTTGGGAAAACAGTACGAAAACGCTTAAATTTTCCTGCTTGCTGCGCCGCAACATAGGCCTACATCTAGACCATTTAAGGTTTGCAATTTGGGATCCAAAAATTTGGCATGTTCAAGGGAGGGGGCAAAGAATTTTTGGCGAGCCGGGGGCAAGCGATTTTTATGCGAGCCATTTGCAAATTTTACCCCCGGGAGGGCTCATGATTGCACAGCCCCTTAGGCCTACCCCCTAAACAAGCTAAAATTGTATTGAAATCAGTCTTTTTGAATAAAATAACCATGTACTATCTGTGGTCATCTTGTGACTCCCTACATTTTGGTCATCAAAAATGTTATGACCCCCCCCCCTATTTTTCTTTCCAAAAATGTATGAACCCTTCTCTGTATATTTGGGACCCCCTTCTGAAGAAAATGATAGCTCCCCCTAGGCCTAATCATTATTTGTTCTTGAGCAAAGATTGGTGAATCATATGATTTAAAAATGCATCGTTAAACCATATTTTGTACTTTTGTTCTCAAAATTACAAAAAAAGTAACATAGGCAATTATCGTAGTAGGCTGGTGATATCCATTCTTGTTCCAAAATTGTTAATTGTGCCCTTGGTTTGTTCTGACTAGAAATATGAAACACTGGCCATGTTTCTGACCAAAGCTTCTGACATTCATAACATCGTTGGTCAATCATGTTCCAAACGGGATATGTAGAACCGCGCAGTCTTCTCCAAGTGTGTACATCTCGATTTGCGGATTGACCCATGACCTCATGAAACGTAAACATTAAACACATGGCAGGCGTGAAATATAAATTTCTCTGTGTCTTCTTGCCAGGAAAATCAGGAACTTAACCAGTTGCAGTCATTTGATTGTGAGTAGCAAAGTACACAAGCAACCAGGCCTTGTTGTGGCTTATGAAGGCGAATTTAGTTTGACACTTTGTCAAATAAGTAACATAGAATTGAAAGAAATGTTACACGATTGACCATATCTCTGAATCGTGTAAAAGCTTAAAAAGTCTTGACCATGGCGTCTAAAAAATTGATATTTCAAATTGGCTGATCGTAATCCCCAAATTTGAGTATACACATGTACCGAAGATATGCACCATATCTTGCAAAGTTAATTTTTTTGAAAATAATTAAACAAGCTATGAAAGCTAGACTGTTAAAAGAAATTTTTGAAAAAAAAAATTTAGTTGTAAATTTAGGTTTTCTACAACTTGTAATTTTATTTGTGAAGTAGAGATATCAAAACTGAATAGCAAGAATGTTATTATGGGATGTTTTATAGATTACTACAATTTGGTTTAGAAATCGAATGAGGAAAATCGATGAAATGACTGGTCCAAAAAATAATAGCGAGTGCTATAATTAATGACCCAGTTCTTTCACTCCCAGTCCCAATCAGAGTCTGAAAATTAATAATAATAATAATAATAATAATAATGCATTTATAATGCGCCATCTATCTAGACAACCTATTCCGAGGCGCAAACATTGAACAATTAAAAATTAACACACAATTATAAAAAAACAGTCACATATAGAAATCAATTGTCATAAGCAATCTTAAACAGATGAGTTTTTAAAGTCTTTTTGAAAATATCAAGTGAATCACATATACGCAGATTTAAAGGAAGCAAGTTCCAAAGAGCAGGTGCACAAGCATAGAAGGCCCGGTCGCCAAATGATGAAGAAGTCCGTGGAACTGAAAGAAGACATTTATCCGATGATCTAAGGTTTCGTGATGGAATATAAAAATTGATAAGTTCACTGATATAAGAAGGTGCCATGTCATGGAGCGCTTTCCAGGTGAGAAGAAGGAGTTTGAAATGAATGCGATATCGAATTGGTAACCAATGCAGACGTTGTAAGACGGGTGAAATATGGTCAAATTTCCTAGTCCTTGTGAGCATGCGTGCAGCAGCATTTTGAGCCTGTTGAAGTTTATTGAGTTGTCGTTCAGTGATTCCATATAATAAAGCATTTCCATTGTCAAGACGTGATGTGACCAAAGCGTGGACAAGTGTTGCAGCAGTATCATAATCGAGCACTTTGCGAATTTCATTAATGTTTCTAATCTGAAAATACGTTGATTTGCACACATTTTTGATGTGGTCAGCGTCCATTGAGAGAATGTTGTCAAATATAATTCCTAGATTGCGAGTATTAGAAGAAGCTTGAATGTTGGCAGAATCAATTTGAAGAGAGTTGGAGCGAAGTTTTGATTGATTATATTTGGAGGTGATAATAAGAAGTTCAGTTTTGTCATCATTTAATTTCAATTTATTTACAGTCATCCATGATTTAATGTCCTTGATACATAATTCAATTTGCGAACGTGAAGAAAGTTCATCTGATGCACTATCTAAATCAAAAGATAAATAAAGCTGTGTATCGTCGGCGCGCATACATGTGAACTTGTAATCCATGATTGCGGGCGATGTTCGCTATTGGAGACGAGTAAATGGTGAAGAATTGAGGTCCTAATACAGATCCTTGGGGGCACCGAAAAGGAGTGGAATGAATGATGACAAACAACCATTGATGTTGACAGCCTGCAATCTGTCGGTCAAATAAGAACGGGTCCATTCAAGTGCACTACCTCTAATACCAAAAGAGGAGAGACGCGACAGAAGGACACCATGGTCTATGGTGTCGAAGGCAGCAGATAGATCAAGTAATACCAAAAATACACCACGTTTTTTATCCAAATTACATAATATGTCATTTTGAACACGAAGTAATGCTGTTTCAGTTCCATGATGTTTTCTATACGCTGATTGGAAGCGCTCATATAGGTTGTTCACAGTAAGATGATCAGCTATACGAGATGAAACAACTTTTTCAATTATTTTTGAGATGAAAGCCAAGTTTGATACCGGCCGGTAATTTTTCAAGATTTCAGAGTCAAGCGATGGCTTTTTAAGAAGAGGTGTGACGAGGGCAGTTTTGAAACAAGATGGAAAAACTGCTGACTCAATGAAAGATTAACAATGCGTGTAATAAGCGGAGCAAGCAGCTGAAGATGATTCTTTAAAAGCCACGTAGGAATAGGGTCAGAGTCACATGATTTTGGTGGTGCAGCACTGATGATTTTACAAATTTCCTCTTCCGGCGAGGCGGAAAACATCTAAATGAGATTTTAAATCATGTTCAATGTCCGAAGTAGTGGATGTGTTTTGCTTGTCAATAGCAGTAAGTTCAGAGTCCAAATCATCACGTATTTTAGTAATTTTTGAAGTGAAGAAACTATTAAATTTTTGTGCTAGTTGTTCCTTAGAGTTGTGAGAAGGAAGTTTTGCTTTTCCTTTTGGTGCAGCAGACTTTCAACAATCTTAAAAAGTTCCTTCTGGTCAGAACAATTTGAAATTTTGTCTCTATAGTATGCTGCCTTTGCATCATAAATCATGTTATAAACATGTTGGCGTTGAGTTTTAAAAAGCTGATGATCCACTTCCAATTTGGTTTTCCTCCACTTACGCTCAAGTCTTTTCCTCAATTTCTTCGCTTCATCAATCTCAGGGGAGTACCAGGGATGGGAAGGGCGAATTGTAATGGTACGGGATTTCAAAGGTACATGCTTATCCAAAATGTTACAGAGAGACGAGTTATATTTATGTACAATTTCATTTAGATCTGCTGATGAATCAGTGCTTGCAAAAGATTTCTCAATATCCAAAGCAAATTGTTCATGGTCAAGTTCTTTATATTTTCGATAAGAAATGTGCTGTTTCAAAAGTGGAGGTTTCTTGAGGTTCAGCTTACAAAGAATCGAAACATGATCAGTCATAAAACAGTCGACATTAACAGAATTAATTAAATTATCAGAGGCGCGGCCAATTACTAAATCCAAAATATGTCCTTTGATATGAGTCGGAGAATTAACATATTGATCAAAGTTACAAATATCCAATAGTTCTTTCAGCCGTGCAGTATCATTATCATTTGGGTCTTCAAAATGAAAGTTAAAGTCACCAACAATTAAAAGTTTAGTTCTTGAGGTAGATGACAGGGTACTAAGGAAATCAGAAAATTCCTGAAGAAAAACTTTGGCTGTGACGCGATGCTTCTTGCTGTAAGTTGGTCTGTATATGACAACCAATTTCAGAGAAGAACATGTACCAGGAAAAGTCAAATCACAACATAAACTTTCAAAAGAGAGATATTTGAGTTGGGAGCCGGTACTTCTGGTTATTGTTTGTTTATAGCAAAATAGCAATGGAAAAATAATAATATATATGTAAATCTTTCCCTTTCCGTTGCAATATAACTTTCAGATTTCGATGATTATCTAGGCCAATTTAGATGTTTAATATGCCAAAAACATCCCATTTTAGCTCTCAAAATTTCAAAAGAGAATGTAACCTTAAAAAGGCCCTTTCAGTGATTAAAAAAATAAAAATTGCTTATCAATTGCCTCAAATTGAAGGATAAGTCATTAAAATTGTCATTAGGTATTTTTGAAATGAAAAAAGTTTGAAAAAAATGAGGAAAACAGCAGTATTGTCAAAGTTGAGGCCCCATTAGAATACATGGAGCTAATATAATACATGTACAGTCAGTATATCAATTACAGGTTTCACGTAAATGTTGTCTTACATGTAATGTGGTACTACTAGTACTTATACACCGGTCCTTGATAATATTTGTGACTATTTGTGCATTTTTTTTTACAATTTTTTTTTTGAGGATTTGTAGAGTCTCTGGATCTACATGTATACTAGGAATTTTAATTGAATGAACACAGCTGTACCGGGTATTTGATCCAACCACAATCAAGGCATTAGCCAGAGGGGTGTCCAGGTGTCATTTGGACACCCTGTTAATGCATTGACCACAATCGCTTATCGCGATTTCAAACTTCATGCGAAGGCACAACCTTGGATTGATGCAATACATTGTATAATACTTGACCAATCACAAGTGCGTTGGCATATGGTTACGAGTTATTCAAGCACAGTCGCATGACGCACATCCTCGCGTACATGGCAAAAATTTGGCACGCTATCATCGCTATTCCACTATAGAACCAAGTGCTACAATAATTTGTGGAACACATGGGAAAAATTACAATTTTGTAGTAAAAGGGACTCACAACTGGCATTGACATGACACTGACTTACTACGTATGGATTTTTATTTCAGATTTTTAGGAATTTTGCTGTGGAATCGAATCGAGAGAGAATTCAGAGAAGTTTGTAAACAAAGATACAATTTAGGTGAGTTATTTCTTTGAATATTTTTGCACTGAATGTTGACCCCATAACAGGGGTCGATTTCAGTTACATGTACCACTCAGCCCTCGAATTAACCCACGGCACCCACAGCATTTTGCCGTGGGTGCCCATGCCAACTGCAGTAATGGGCCAGAGCCAAAAAACTCAACCTTAGAAAATGTAAAAATTGTCACAGGAGTGAATTTTTCCTCTGGTTTAATAGACTACTAACCAAAGATTATGAATCGGCAAAAAAAAAGGAAAATTTGCCCGTCAATTTCGGACTGCAAGCAATTAAATACACATGTAGCGCCCTCTTGTTTGGCGGGACGGAATTGCTAAATTTGATGTTACTACATATTTAAAAAAGATAGAATTTTTTTGTGTATGGTATTATAAAGGTCTTCTGTATAGACAATTTCAGCACTAAAAAAAATGTCAGTGGACTTTGCAAAAATAAAGAAATAAATTAAAATATGTGTAAAATTCCGTCCCGCCACATTTTGAGGTGATTTTTTACGTTCGGAAGGGACGAAAAACAAATTTTAGTCAAAACTTTCCAAAATATCAACTATTATGGTAATAAACATTCCTGAGTACACTAAAATTGAATTCATCAACTTTGCTAGACTCAGAGCCATTTTAACTTCTTACTTTTCAGGCCTTTAGTGGTAGGATGCCAGCAATAAGGCTATTTTCAGGGTCTGTGGTGTAAAACATGGCCCTGCCACATTTTGAGATGATTTTTTTAAGTTCAGGAAGGGATGAAAATTTTCTTTCTCAGTTTATATTTTGCAATAATTTTTCATTGGAAGTGAAAGAAAAGACAATTTTGTCAGTTTTAAAGTGAATCAATTGCTTTTTTTCTTGATTTTGACATGGTGGACAAAATTCCGTTCCGTCTCATTCCGTCCCGCCACAATGACATGATTTTCAAAAATCAATGAGCGTACTATAAAGAGGGGGTGAATTTTATAATTCCTTCCATAACAAAAGAAGGATAGTTCAAGAAGTTAATACCAATGTTAGAAACAAATGTTTTATCCCAGTACTTTTGATAAAATAAAAAAAAATGTACTGTGTACACAAATACATGAAGTTTATCATTCCGTCCCGCCACATCGATGAATTTGTGTTACCGTGGCAACATGTTGATTCTTTGGACTATTTTTCTTGTGTGTGAATGCAGTCTGTAACTTACTTGTTTATATTAAGAACATGAAGAATCCATAAAATAAACAGTCACAGAGCTACAATTTAAAAGGTCTATCAAAATTCCGTCCCGCCACAAACGGGAATTTTGGCTCTGGCCCTAATGCCTTAAAAATATGTCCTTTACCCAAGGCAGTCACTTGCTGTGCCCTCTAATGAAGTTGCTGTCGGTGCCCCAGCCCTGCCCCTCCATTATAAAAATCATCTATCTCTGTTTGTGTGTGTTTTCTTCACTTTTGAGAACTTCCCTTGGTGCCCTTCTCAACCTTTCAACAGTTGACATGATGCCCTCTAGAAATACAGGTATTACAAACTGCTGTGCTGCCTTGCCTTTTCAGTGAAAATCCAAGGCAATTTTCAACTTGCCCTAAAAAAGTTGCTGTGCCCCTTCAGATCCTTAATTCGAGGGCTGGTACCACTGCACTTTTTCCTTAAGTATGAGCTGAATATCACCCAATTTTTGCATGCATACATGTACAATGTAGGCAGATGTACAAAAAAATCGAACCCTGCCCCATAACAATAATTTATAACAGAAGATAAAAGAGGCATTATCAAGCATCGGACATGCTCAAATTCAACTTGATTCATCATGTAAATACATACCGGTAATACATAAAATATTTTCATTTTACTTGTTTCTTTTTTGGTGGGGAAAGAAGATAAAACGCCTGAAAATATGATAAAAATTAAAATGCAAAAGAAAATGTCAAGGAAAAAAGGTGAAGCACTCCTGCTTTGACTACTAGCAATAATGTGTGATTTGCATATTAATGAATAGAGTCCTATTTAAATGTTAGTTTTCACTGCTCATATTGGCCCAATGAGGTAAAAACAAATAAAATTGCAATTTCATTCCAGCGCCTACAATGCTGGTATTAGCTTTACGATGGTATTACATGTATGTATTTTAGCGCGACGTAAGACAAATAGCGATATAAATGCACAGTTTATATGTCTAGACATATACATTTTATGATTCAATAATATGTGTTTCATTAGCTGACATTCATATGAGACATGTTATCAAGCACTCTATCGGTGAACTCTGAAAACCGAAGATAGACTGTAATTAAGGGGTACTACACCCGTGGCCAATTTATGCCTATTTTTGCACTTTTCTCAAAAATTATAGCGCATTGGTGACAACTAAAATATGTATATTATAGGGGCAAGGACTACAACTACTGCACTGAAAATTCAGCTACTCAAGGCAAGTAGTTATTGATTTATTGATCAAATAGTGGTTTTCCTCATTTTTGACTGTAACTCCACAACTGTTGTCTGTGATGAAATAAAATTTTCAGTACAGTAGTTGTAGTTCTTGCCCCTATAATATACATATCTTACTTGTCATCAATGCGCTATATAATTTGTGAGAAAAATGCAAAAATAGGCACAAAATTGGGCAGGGGTGTAGTACCCCCTTAAACCACTTCAGGCTTAGTCTTTCATGTGGTATTTTTAGTACCGTAGGCGTACACCACACTGCAAAAATCATTAAAAGGTGTGTTTCTAAATTAAACGCTCCTCTTGCACCACTATTCTAAACATGCTTGACTCTGTAGAGTGGCAGCCATGCAGCCCTGATAACTTACGTCTGCGTAAATTTACAAAAGCGTGTGTCTGTCATGATATGTAAAGCGTAAGACCTAGGTGCTGCGCCCAGCTAGGTGTATGCCATTCTGATATATCAATCCACAATGTTAAGAGTTCTGCCTTTTACGAGCTGATCACAGTACCGTAATTTGCTACAATCTGAAAATTACATTGTTTGTGTTGAAGGGGACAAATTTCCCGCCCGCCTCACAGTCACATTTCAAAGCCAGCAGGATACAAAGCAATTTTTGTTTTTTATTTGGCCTTATTTTCATAATGTTTTTGGGGAAAATTGCTGGCATCTCTGAATACAGGGTGTCCCTGAAACAACTGTATCGTCAGAAACTTAATTGTTTGGGTATTTTAACGCCACAATGAAAAAATTAGGTAAACAAGGTAAAAAATAAGCGCCCACACAAAATGACTTCGTTAAGCGCCCTGGACGCTTATTGGAATGAATACGGTACCCAACAAAGTCAGTTTCCGACGATACAGTTCTTTCAGGGATATCCTGTATAAGTTTACGTCCATTTATTCTGCAACTCATAATACTCGACCTTCGATGTTTGCACAGGTTACGCATACAAGGCTTCTTTTTTTGCTACACTTGTTAAATACTGTATTCTGATTGATGTTCAAATTTGATTCATAATTTTTCATGAGTCAACTCAACTATATCTTTTACATCTTAAGATTGCCTAGGTTCTAAAATTAAGTAAAAGTACTGGTCATTTTAATGAAATTTTTAATGCGATCGATCACCAGTCTTGATCAGCTGTGTTTACTCCTGAAATTCCATTACTTTACACAGTGTCTTGCTTCATCGATTTCTACTATCAATCAATTTTATCGCAATGGACTCTAGCCTCAAATGTAAAGCTATTTTTGTTCAATGTTTTTTCTGCACTTGAACGCTTGAAAAATCTGGCAAAAATTTTACACGATCTTGGCTTCATTCGGCTTTATACTTGCTAGCACTACTAAACCCAGTGCTTATTTATTTTCTGTTATCAGTGAAGAGTGCAAGGTTTCTTAAAGCCTATGCAAGATGTATCATTTCTTTCATTCTGTATCTGTGATGCCCCTTGCTTGTTTTAATTGCACTTTCTGAGAGTGTATAATTCACATCCTCATACTTTTGGTAGACAGTTGAAGAGATTTACTGACATACATCTTTGTATGGATTTTTCCATTGGGAAGTTGTTGGATTGGAACCTCAAGTCAAAATTTTGCCATCCATCTGGCATAGTACATGTATATGGGTCTCTTGAATTTATGAGTTCCCTCACCGTAACACAATTCGCAAGAACTACGGCCAGGGACTGCCTTTAATTTCGAGCGAGAGCAATCGCTCTCTACTGCTCTCCTTAAATCTGATATAGGAGAGTGATATTTAGCTCTCCTTAGTTGACCATTCATTCTCTCCTTACATTCTATTGTAGTGCTCTAAACAGCTCTCCTTGAAGGCCCCAGAAGAGATATTTGATGTTTTGCTGCAAATTGCAAAAGATGTCCCTGTACAGCCCACCATTCTTCTAACATACATAGTAGTGTGTCCTATCATTAAAATCTTACAAAATCTTAAAAAGAAAACCACTGTGCATGCATGTATTGCACGTGGAGACCTTGAGTATGGTGTACGCCTGGAAAAACTAGGTCTGATGTCTGATATAATTACAATGTACTTGCTATTTCCTTTATTGCCAAGTGTTTTTACTGCAAGCATGATCTATTGAAGCATGATTTTGATGCTACTTGTTTTCCAGTTTATTTGGATCAACTTCCTCCACCCATCTCTCAAAGACCAATTCTTGTTTGTCTCCAATTTCCTGGACAATCTCAAAAACATTTCAGAACAATTAGTTTGGATTCAAAATAGTTTTTAGTTTTACCTAAAGGTTGTGCTTATTATCAAACCTCTTTGTTTGAAAATATATCTATAGGCAGATTGCATCCTTTGCCCTGTTCCCCTGTGTTCCTGTGGGAACCAATTAGGTTTAGCCACTTTGAAAGTGACTTTGTCACTATCTGGCTATCCCTGCCAGGGGTTCTCTTGTCCTTTGTTTTTGATTCCTGGTAAAGGGATCTGGAATGAGCGTTTTGACAGTATTTTTTGTGGGACATGAGAGCACATCAGACATATCGAATTGCATTCTGAATATGAAGATCACTGTTGGCAGGGCACCCTTTTTAAAGGGTGCCACTTGGAAATTTGGAAAATCCTTAAAAGGGTGGGGGTTTAAACTTTGTTGGTAAAAAGGGTGGATTGGTATAAAGGGTGGGAGTAAAATATAAAGGGTGGGAGTGCCAGCTTACAATATATTTTCATTGAATGATAAAATCATCCTAGTTTCCAAGAATAAGTGCCAAACCACTGCCAGCAAACCATATCGCAAGATAAAAATTCCATTTGATGCATGTTTACATCCACTAGGCTATCGTGTGATGTTAGGTGCAGAATTCGGCGTACTTGATTTATTTCTAACCAAATTGCCTGTGACTTCATCAATGTATACAAATAGGGGAAAAAGCAAAAGTGGTCGGGGTCAGGAATTTTCAGTGTAAAGGGTGCCTCAGTATAAAGCGTGGGGGTCAGGAAAAGGGTGCCTCAATAAAAAGGGTGGGGTAAAATAAAAAGGGTGGGGTCAAACCCCACTGCCAAGTATGAAGATTGTCTTTCTGATATCAAATAATTCTTATTTGTTGAAATTCACGATATAATACAAATTTTATGACAAATTATTAGAATTTGATATTTTTCACATTCTTGATATAACAGTCCTCAACGTAAATTTTATAAATCTAATGATATATTCTTAAAGTGCATTTAGCTGTGAGGAAAAGCTGACCATCAATTGAACATTTTGACCTTTCATAAAAAGATATGGATTTTTTCCAAAATTTTTTTTCGGTGTTCTGGGAAAAAATCCATATCTTCAATAATGAAAGGTCAAAATCGCCAATTGATCGTCGGCTTTTCATCCCACCTACATACACTTTAAGTACATATTATCAGATTTAACAAGTTTAATTCGAGTACTGTTAAATATCCAAAATATCAATTTTAATCATTTGCCATAAAATGTGTATTATAATTTACATACATTGCAAATTTCCAAAAATCAAAATTATTTGATATCAGAAGGACATTCTTCGTATTCAGAATGCAATTCGATATGTCTGATGTGCTCTAATGTCCCACAATAAATACTGTCCAAAGGTTCATACCCCACCCCTTTTAAAGGCATGCCATCTCTCTAGTTTCTCCAACATGGGTCGATTCAATGTTTTGCTATATGACCTTGCTTTGCATTTTATATTTTTGGCGTGTGTAATTTATATAGTGTGTAATTTTGATAGTGTGGAATATTTTATACATGTGTTTTTTACTGGCAAATAAAATGATGTGATATGATAAAATTCAAAAACCTCAATAATTTCTGGGTCCTCAATGTCTCTAAAATGTATGTCCGTAACTACTGAACTCCGCTATAGTGATGTTGTAGCTAAATTGTTTGAAAGCTAGTTGCAAACTACAGGTTCCTTTTGCATTTACTGCATTTTTCTACAATGTCTTGGGTGTGATAAAGGCCTAGAATGTGTCAATCTGGACCTGTAGAGACTTGCTGTACACACCATGAATACATCTCAGTAAAAGGCTAAAATGTTTCCTTGTATGTGGCTTAAAAACCAAAATAAAATGTGTTTTTTTGTTTAATTTCCATAATTAGGATTTAGACATCATTATATGTTTTGAAATGGCAGCAACATTGAATCAAGGCTGAGCAGGTGTCACAAGCACTGCTCTTGAAATTTCCAGGGATAGAAGGAGGTGACAAGCTCTTGTTGCAAAAACTTTTCATTGCAGTGAAGCAGGATAACTGCCCCAAACTTGTGCAGTTTACTGAAGAAGAACTGAACAGTAGACCTAATAATCTCTCATATCCAGCTGCTGAATTTTTTGGAGCGTTGTTCTGGTGGATGCTATTAGTCAAAGAAGAAAACAAGTCCACTGAATATGGCGAGTTCCATATGGAGTACATTAGGCAATATCCTGTGTTCGCACACACATGGTTGGAAGAGTTAGATTTTGAGCATGGTCTTAAATTGTAGAAATTTACTTAAGTTTCAAAGTCTGTGACTATTAAAAGTCAATTCTGCTTTTGCTTCTGCTTGTCATTTCCGAGATCCGGGCGATTGAAAATGGGCTCAGACCCCCCACCCCTTTAGTGCACATGCGTCATAACATTTATTTTCCTCCAACTTTAGACATCAATATCTTCCGCTAAGGGTAAGCTAGAGGGCTACAAATTGGAATCTAGGGTGTATTTTACCCAAATAACCAGAATCTGGACTAAAAAAACAACTGTATCTTACCCCATTTGCTGATATAGTCATCTAAAATGCATGTTTGTGTTGACGCGTCACGCACATGACAAATTCCCATTTTATCCCCCACTCCTCTTCATATTAGATGAAAGACATCATCTATGTTGCCTTTAGTAGGCATTAGGCAATATAGGTTCATGTGTGACCCCCTAATGAGTAGACCACTCATTGGCTTAATAAAAATTTCACAGGGGCTCAAAGATGACTTCTCAGGCTCTCAGCCAAAAGACCCCCCCCCCCTTCGTGACCCCCACACAAACTCACACAAATTCAAAATACTTGAATGATGTTCCTCTGTACCTTAGTGGTATCAAGCCATCTTCATGATTAAAATGGTGTTTGAATCTCTCATTGAAATACACATTGCATTCTGGGTATTAGAACATTAATGTCAATTACTGTGTATTTCTCCTAACAGTCATTATAACCATGAAGATGGCTTGATACCACTAAGATTCTGGTACAGAAGAAGATCATGCAAGTGTTGTGCGAGTTTGGTAAATGGTGAATTATTTCCAACAATGTCAAATGGGATCATGAACGGGGTCTTTTTTGGATTTTTGGCTGAGGAGCCATCTTTGAGTCCCTGTGAATTTTTTATTATTTTATAAGCCAATGAGTGGTCTACCCGGGCCTGCTATAGAGGGTCACACCTGAACCTATATTTAGAGAATAAAAGATAGGATTTTGTCTTTTGCCTATCCAATATCGTGCCATAATGGATGGGCTGGCCAATATTTTGAGTAGTGGATGCCGGCTGCGCGCCGGCATCCACTACGATGAATAAGAATGCCTACTAAAGGCAAAATAGATGATGTCTGACATCTAGTATGAAAGAGGGGGGGGGGGCAAAATGGGAATTTGTCATTTGCGTCAGCACAAACATGCATTTTTAGATGTCTATATCAGCAAATAGGGGTAACATACATTTTTTTTTTTTTTTTGAATCCAGATTGTTATTTGGGTCAAAGACACCCTAGATTCCAATAGAGGTTATCCACTTCACTC
This sequence comes from Amphiura filiformis, assembly GCF_039555335.1. Classification (NCBI taxonomy): domain Eukaryota; kingdom Metazoa; phylum Echinodermata; class Ophiuroidea; order Amphilepidida; family Amphiuridae; genus Amphiura; species Amphiura filiformis. Next base: position 9,285,638 of record NC_092637.1, read on the forward strand.
ATGTGTGACTTCTAACAAAAGGCACTGATTCCCGTAGTATTCCTCATTCAATCCAATTCAATGCACGACCTCGGAGTTACCTGCATGACTTTGGCGGGCTATTTTGAAACAGTGATGGCTGCACATGCAGGTACTTCTTTTGTAAGTCCTAAACAAGGTAAAGCAGTCGCTGATAGGATACGCAGCTTATAGAACACGGATAACCTGTAAAAATAGCCCAGTAGCTTACCCCTAGGGAAAGATATGGGTGTCTAAACTCGGAAGAAAATGAATGTCGCGACGCATACACGCAAAAAGGGGGGGTCTGACCTAATTTTCAATATGCCGATTCTCGGAAACGACAAAAATAATTGTTGTTTCACTGAGGGAGTCGCAAAATTGTCATTTTGGATTTTTAAAAAAATTGTTATTATGTGCCTTATTCTATTTTGTTTATTAGTGATGTTTTACGATCTTAGTATGAAAGATTCCAGAAATCCAGAAATTAAAAGTTGCATAAGATTTGGAGCATCTGCAGTTTTGCATACATTGGAATGGCTGTTTTGTGTCAAAATTAGTGTGTGACAGTGAGGGCGCTTTGCATAAAAGTTAAACGCTCTTTCAATTTGGAAATTTTAGTGTCCTACATGTAACTACATGTATGAAGATAATAGGTGGATGAATTGACTTTGAAATTGACCCCCATTTTAATATTGAATGAAATGTTAATTTTGGAGGCCTTCCTGAACTTATAAAATGAAACAAAAATTTGGCCACAATTTCTTGTGGCATATACATTGTACATGTATATCTTCACACCCTTAACATTTTCTATAGGAAGAGTCTGGTGGTGTATGACTTTAAATGCAAAGCACCCTCTCAGCTAGTTTGGACATAAAACAGCCATTTACAAGAATACACATGCTCCAAGTCTGAAATGCAACATTAAAAAAAAAAATGTCGAGACCAAAATGTGTAAAATGACACCATATCAATATAGAATAAAGGAAATCATAATATTTTTGGATGCAAACTGGCAGCTTTCAGACCCCCACAAAGTTCTTAAGAGCCGCAAGACCTACATGTATGAAAATATAATTGTGATTATTGGCTTCCTATGAGATCAATGCATCAATATGAAGATGTACATTACAGTTAAAATGGCTAATACTTTGAAAACTATGGCTCCTGTCATCACACTAGCCTTAAATACATTTGTGTACCTAAGCCTGAAAAAAAGCTTTCTGTTCAATCTTTTCATCTGTTGTTCATCCGATCATTGATACATTGAACAAAAAATCAATTGTGATCAAGGCAGTCTGAAACAAAATGTGGTAAAAGTGAATATTATATTTATAAACTAGTTGTCTATTTTACAGATATGTCATTTATATGTCCAATTTTTGGGAACTGGTAAGGTGATGTGTCTTGGTGGAGGGGTGGCAAGTGGCGGTCTTAAAATTCCGCTAGGTTTTCGCAAAAATATGGTTATTTGGTAAATCATTTGCATATAAATTAATTGCTTTTTAAATCTTATTTCTTTCCTTTTTTTCCAAACATTGAGCTGGGGGCAAAAGATTTGTTAAAATTCCAATTAAAAACAACCACTAAAATAAAAAAAAAAGTAAAAATGAAAACAACATGTGTATCAAGGTGGAGGCATTGTTGCCGATGCTTTATGCATAGAATTATGGGACCAGAGCACTGCAAAATTTTACTTTCATCTTGTGATTCTTTATAATCAATCATTACAAACATAAAGCAATTGATGCCTACATGTATTTCCAATCCATGCCTAAAATGACCAACAGATTTCACAATAGCTCTACCGGCCCTCTACTCCTGATTGCAGACAAATACAGCACTGATTTCTTTAGGATAACAAATTTATACATGTATACAGGATAATACATGTATTTTGCTCATACCAACAATTTTGTCTGGAATTGGGAGTGCAGTTTGTATTCCACTCTTGCATTTCTTTATTCACACATATGCCTATGGAATAGACTAGAAACTTTGTTGATATTCACTTCTACCACATCTTTTAAACCCAAAGGTTTGTTTCCGACTTTTGTGATCAAAATGTCTCTTTTGTTTCAATGTGATGTATGATTTGAGGATCGCACAAAGGTGATACATGTAGTATAAAAGCAGAAACACAGCCTCCATGGCAGTTGAGATTGGATTAATAATTTCCTTTCTTTTCACCTGGAAGCTGACAGTAATGTTTACTTGATTTGTTTGAAGTGGCCTTCTTTTTCTTCATCTTTATCATCTTCCCTGTTTCTCTTCTTTCTTGAAAGGCCAGAATGCTTAATGGGTCTTTTGGCCTGGCTTGACCATTTTGTTCGAGCCTGGCTCCACCAGGACCCAAGTGTGTCTCCACACAGAGCAACTATCTGTTTTAACAAACATTTAATGATTGAGACTACTTGAGTGTTCATAGATAAAGGATGACCTTTTAGACAAGAGTAAAAGTTTCATTTTGTTTGTATGTACTTGAATTTGTTAACTGAATCTTGTATCCGAACTGATGACCTACATTTTGTGGATGGTCAATGATTTTCAGGGGTATTCTTTCTGGGCTCTCCTAAAGACTGCATTAATGTAAACATGTTGCACAGCTGCACTTGTATCAATGTCTATCAATAACTTTGTACATGATTCACTCAAATGCACATGTATATGAAAATCGATGGAAAAAGTGTTGTTTAGACCTCACACCTTCTGTTGTGGTGGGAGGTGTTGGGAAGAAGATAAAGAGCAAAGTTGTTGTTCTTTCTGCCCGGTTTGGAGCACCCTGCCCATGATAGCGAGCCATGTGTTGTGACCAAGCTGGTCATTAGTGCTAGCTATGTGTACCAGGCTGTCAACTCTCACGCATTGGGTCACTTTCTCAACTTGTTGCTCCTACCCCCCCTCCGCTTTTCACATTCTCGAGCGCCATGGCTCAAATAATCATGGTACAAATTGAACATTGAGTCAGCAAATCCTGCACGCCTCTGTCTCATGCCAAGCAATTCCAAAAGTGGACAGCCAGCAGCCCTGTGTGTATGTGGTTTGATTCTAGGGCAATCACATCCCTTAGCATGCTTGGCCTGCCAGGGGGTTCATTGCTGTGGTATATTGCACTGTAGCGTTTTGCAGCTCAGTGTAGCCAGTTTATTTATGTAATTTTGTCCCGTTTGTAGGTATGAATGACACTTTACTCTTTGCTGTGCTGTGGGGAGCAATTTGCCCCCCCCACGGCTACGCCACTGGTATTTTGTAGCATTCTTTGGTCCCTCAAGGTATCTTCTTGGTATTGGAAGTGCAAATAATCTACCTCTTATTTATGCATGCAGAACTTTACCCCAATTGTACTCTTTACATCAGTAACTGGACTGAAGGGCTAGTGTCCCCAAGAAATTGCCCCGAGTAGTTATCATTGCAAAGAGCAATTAATAATAATAACAATATTTACTTCTTTATTTCCATTTTGTTATCCCCTGGCTTTCTGAACCATTAAGATAGCTGCTTCAGATACAACACCCTTGCAGAAAATTAGCTCCTGTGTCAGATCAATCAGGTCTATTCATTGGAATGTTTTTAACATAACAAAGAAAACTATTTTCCCCACCTATTTTAAGAGTCGTATATAAGAATTGTAACAATTCTTATGTTTGTCTTTATTTGTTTAAAATTCCGTTAATTTTTACAATTTTTGATTTTTTTTGGCCCACTTACATAATGTAGCATGGAGCTATGGTTACCAAACTTTCAGGGATGGTAAATAAGCTGAATAGTATCTAGATTCTCTTGTCAGTTTTTGTGGATAAAGTGTTTACTTTTTGGGAAAAAAAACACATTTTTTATTTCAGGGCCATCCAAAAATTATAAAAAAATACCAACATTCCTGTTAACTACTTAAAAGGGCACTTCATGATCCACAGCATCATCCCCCCACTGTTCTCAAAATCACTGGAAACCTCTGGCTACATAATGTTAATACAAAAAAATTCTGGCAGATTAATTCGTTTTGCAAAGATATCGTGAAATTTGGTATACCGCAACGAAATTACAACACATTGTCTATGGAGCAGTGTACAAATGTAATACACATAATCATGCATAACTCGCAAACGCAAAATCGGTAACAACTGAAGTATTGGGAATAAGCTTTTTTTTGGATATCTACTGAAAAATGTCCTAAAAAGTGGATGCTCGGATCACGAAATACTCCTTTAAGTAACACTAAGCTAGAAAGTAAACTTGGTTTGTATTAGGCCTATTCTGTGATATATTGGCAACAAAATGAAATTCAAAACTTTTATATACAACTGTTATAAAGGAGAGAAAAATCAGTTTTAATAAAATCTTTGTTTTCAAAATGTGGCTATTTTGAGAAATTGGCAAAGTGCTAAAAGCCCTTCCCTGTAGTAATTCAATGGGATTTTGAGATGACAAAAATTTGCATAAATCAAAAACACTTTTTTTGAAAAAATATTAAAACTTGGCATAAGGTTTTCTCATCAATACACATCCTATATCATTTTCAAGGAGTTCTGAGCATGACATCGTAGCCGATAAAGGGTAGACGAGGCATTGTTGGTCGAAACAGCCAAAATTGTGATTTTCATTATCTAAATCAATATATTTTATTGAAATTAAAAATAACACTTTGATGTTTTGCAGAAGTTCATTCTACAAATTATATGCTTTGAAAATGTGACCATAAAATTATTATTTATTTATTTATTTCTCATTCATTTGACAGATCTTTGCTTTTGGACATTTTACTCTTTGTCATTGTCAGACGAATTCTTCTTTGCGATAATCGTTGCAAATAAGTGGTAAGTCAATATTATATTTGTTGTCTTTTTTCCATGTCTATGTACAGTTTGTTTTATTAATCATTCATGAAAGAAAAAGTGTGTCTTAAAGCTTCTGTAGTGTATGGCTTCATCATAATTTTGTGGTACACATTTTTGTGTCACGATCAGAGAAATCTGCCATTTCATGTCTGTCTCTGTCTTTAAAGAATTTGTTTGAAGAATGAAAAATTGATTAAAATATTTCATTATGTACTGTGTACATGACAATGTCAGATTAATCTAAGTTTATTTTAGTAATAGTTTGGAGTCAGGAAGATGGTGAAGGGGAAATTTATGGGTCAGTCCATGTCAAATCAACCAATTTACTGAAAAGTTCCCAGGTGACCCTCTCAGGTGTTGATGAAATTACATCAGAATAATCTTTTGTGGCCACAATGAACCCATACAAAAATTTGGCCTCATAGGCCATGTCGTTTTGAGAAATGGCCGTTTGAAGTTTGGCCCTGACCCCCCCTTTTTGGCACTCACGAGTGTTATTGGTAATTTAATACCAACTTTGGTAGCTCATAACTTCTTGTTCTGAACAGATGTAAAGTTGCATTCTAGCTAATCTTAAGTCATATTTTTAGAATCTGGCTCTAAATTTCAGATATATCTGCTTTCCTTTTAAAGTTATGAGCACCCAAAGTTGGTCATTTATTCAACCACAAGTGTGATTTTGTCATTTTGCGGGTGATCATAATCATCATATGACTCAAATGTCATAGATACATTGTCTATTATTATTGTCTAATTGTCTATTAGTACATCTGAGCTCACAACCAAGTTAGAGGAAATCAAACCATTAATGGATTATGGATGGGCGGCATCCAAAGTTGGGTTCTGGTGAAAATTTGCTTGAGACCACCCTCTTTCAGACCAATGGTTGACCTTGTCGACAGTTGAAACGTGAATTGAAATTTACTGCCATGAAACATACTGAATAAGACCTACCTAGAAACAAAAATTCAGCATTGGTACTCAATGCTCATAACTTTTAAAGGAAAGCAGATATCTGAAATTTAGAGCCAGATTCTGAAAATATGACAAGGTTAGCTAGAATGCAACATTACAGCTTTACATGTATATGGTCATTTTCACGGTAAAGGGTGTAACTTTGGATTTTTAACATTTTAATCCCTAGTGTTCTAATAAAGCCACAGAATTCCATGATTTTTGGCCACATAAGTCATCTAGTTAGCAGCTACCTTGGGTAGCATAATCAGCTTTGGGAGTTACTGCGTTCAGTTTTAGCAGGCTTAAATGTACTTAATATTGCCATTTTGAAAAACTATAAAAAAACAGTAACATTTTTGTAAAACCCTGTGTTTTCTTCAGTTAGTTCATGGATAATTTTTCTTATCCTGAAAGTACAGTCATATGTTCAGTAAACACTGCCACATTAGATTTAATTGTGAACAGCCCTGTATTTTTGAGAACCGGACTTCGATATTTGTCGTTTCGAGGCTTCATTTTCCGTTAACAATTGTTAACAAACTTTGTGGGTGTAGCTTTGGTTCATAATTCTTGGTTATTTCTTCACTTCTTCTTGATTCATAACAGTTGTTATCTTAACTTGAAATGGGTAACAAAAATTAGTCGATTTGCAAGCTTTTAAAATTTTTATAAAATCTTGACTTCAAAGAGCCGTTTTTCCGTTAACTTTTTTGAAGCCTCCGAAACAAACTGTTCAGCAAGCTTGTGCAAATATAAATAAAAGAGCTCATCAAATCTATTTATCAAAATGTAGCAAAGTAGATCCTCAAGTCACATGTTTTTAAATCGTGGAGATATATATCACCGTTTGAAAATGGGACCCAATACAAACTTTCCGTTAACAATTGAAGCCTCCGAAACAAATGAAGCCTCCGAAACAACAATAAGATTAATTATCATCTATGCATATCTAAATTGGTGTTTCATACTGATATCTGCATTGTAATTGTTACTTGATATGTGCAGAATGTCATAAATTAAAAAAAATGTTGATGTTATGGTTAATGTTTGAAAAATATACTGATACCCAAAAAGCCTGTTTCGGAGGCTTCACATGCAAAAAACACCATACTAAACAAATGGGTGAAAAAGTTAACATGCTATAAATCTACAATATCTGCCGTGATAGAATCATTGATTCAATACACACAAGAAAATAACAGCTTAGATGATCCCAACAGTGTTGTTTTCAAAAAACTACTTCTGCAGTGTTTAGCCATTGTTAACATGAAGCCTCCGAAACGAAAAAAAAAAATGACTTGCTGTGATAATTTAATTTTTGTCACAACTAAAATTCAATACTTAGAAGCAAAGCATGAAAATTGGTAATTGTGATATTTTTTACCTATTTTTTCATGTCAACTTGCAGTAGTTAGCCAAATATTTTACTTTTATGATCACCTGTGTTGTTAACTGAAGCCTCCGAAACACAAATCGCTTTAATTGCCAATTCTAAAATATAACTCCAATTTCTGTGAAACTTGGCTGGGAGGTTCCTTTTATCAAGTAGTATTTGTACATGAAGTTAGACATTCAAATTATTTTAGGAACCCAATTAAAACTTAAAAAATATGTTTAAGGTTGGGAAATTTCCATTGTAAATGACACTTTATGTTAAAAATTTTCAAAACTGCAATTACAAACATAGCAAACCATGGTATAAAATGTAACTTATATCTGTTGACTTACTTTGGAATGGGATTTCACATGTATTCCAGCTTTCATGTCATAATTTTCTGAGCTTATGTAAAATACATTTTTTCTTAGATTTTAACCAAAATGTTATGGAAATGTCAAATTTTTTATTAGAAATCGAAAGGTTTAAGCCTTGAAACATTATTTTACTGGAATTTAAGTTGCTTCTTTACATGATTTCAGTAAACAGAAACATGTTTAAGTGGTTTGAAATTTTGACCCAAAAAATCAAAAGTTACACCCTTTACTGTGAAAATGACCATATCTGTTCAGAACAAGAAGTTATGAGCTACACTCATGAAAGTGCCAAAGGGGGGTCCGGGCCAAACTTGAAACTGTTATTTCTCAAAATCGACATGGCCTATGAGGGTAATTTTTTGTATGGGTTCATTGTGGCCACAAAAGATTATTCTGATGGAATTTAATCAAAATCTGAGAGGGTCACCTGAGGACCTCTGGTTGATTTGACATGGACTGACCCTTATGCAATTTTGCATTGCATTGGGTTTCAGTTTCACAACCTTGAGACATGCTTTCTTGTCTAACTCACTAACCCATTGGTCCTTCAATGACTTCATTGTAATACAAAACACATTTTAACATTTTATTTCCAATGTTGTACAGTGATGTATTATATTGTTTGATTCCGTACTGCACTTTTTGCCAGACTCGCCTCGCACCAAAAAAAGTTGACAGATTCGAAGTTGCGTGTGAGTCCAGTCCAGTCTAGTCTTTAGTCAAATCCATGTAAGATGTGGAAAACCAGGCCTGGAAAGAATGGAGAATTCAGGAATCGCATTCCTGGGACGCTTGGTAATCGGAGAGGGGTATACTTTTGGGGATAAATAAATAGGCCTACATTAGAAATGTTGGCAAATGAAGATTTCATCAAGACCTGGTGGAAAACATTATCTCAAAACATCAACTGGATCTCAAATTTTATCCCATATTTTATGCCATTGGTGAACTATAACTATTACCTAGATGCCAAATCTAAAATTATTTAAAAGTCCTTTATGTGTGGGTGCTACTGGGACTTGAATTTGAAATTGTTGGTCAATAGCCATAGCATTATATGCATAAAGGCAGCTATTTTGTTAGGCAAGATTAACATAAGAAAGAACAGCTGCCTTGTGCATTTAATCATGTAGTGCTATAAATCAAGATGTTAACTAGTCCAAAACTACAAATAAAACACAAAGGAGCAATCTATAACTTAGGTCAAGTTTAAATGTAAAATCAATTACTGCCCTTTGCGGTCTTTACTGTGTAATTGTAAATTTCCTTTCAAAAGCCATAATGTATTATCTATGATCTTGTATATAAAATTGGTTATTTTTTTTTCAAACCTGATTATCTGTCATATTTCCAAACTTGCACCTAAATGAAATCACCCAAATTTGTTATAAGTTTGTAGGTCAACAGAGCAAAATGAATTATGACATTGAATGTGCTATAAAACTGCAAGTTTTAAAAATGGCCAAAATAAAGTATGGGTTTGTTGTTGTTTTTGTTGTTTTTTATTTGGCAAAATCATTAGAATACAAAAACAAATTATAGAGACAGAAAAATCATTACAAAGTACATCAATGTGACAAATTATTAAAGGGTGTACTACACCCCTGTGGTAAATTTGTGACTATTTTTGCACTTTTCTCAAAAATAATAATGTGGTAACAAAAGTTATGTATATTATTGGGGCAAGGAATCCAATTACTACACTGAAATTTCAGTGACTCAAGACAAGCGGTTCAGTATATATGATAGAAAAAGAGATACATCCTAGCGGTATCTTATTTTTTATCATAAATAACGAACCGCTTGTCTTGGGACACTGAAATTCCACTGTAGTAAGTGGATTCCTTGCCCCTATAATATACATAACGTTTGTTACCACTGTGTTATTAGTTTTTGTGAAAAATGCAAAATAGACACAAATTTATCGAGGGGTGTAGTACCCCCTAGCCACAAAGTCATTTAGGAACAGGGCACACGGACATAAAAATTACAAGCCGGGATAACCCATTAAGCCCGCAGAAAAGGCAAGCTTATTTCCGATGGGGTCCCAAGAAAAGATGAGAGAACAAAATAATGGGAAAACAAAAAAATGCCTACACAGTGAAATCAGACATCTCTTGACTGAGAGAGTTGTTGGCTAGATGTTGTTTGACACTTTGTTTAAATGCAGACTTGGTAGGCAATCCGTTGATGTTTGATGGGGATCATTCCAGTCCAAAATGGCTTTGTAGTAGAATGTGTTCGAGGCAATACCTTTTACCCTAGGAACAATGAAATTGGATTCACTTGATCTGGTTCCATAAGAGTGGCACTTGATGTTCTAGTGAAATTCTGATTAAGATAAAGTGCACCTTGACAATGGTAGATGTTAAAGTACTTAAAGTGTTACAAAATGTAGTTAACCTTGTAAGTATTACAGCTCATGGATAGAAACCCTTCCTGACAGTACATGTACTTATTATTTTAGCATAGAATAACAAATTCAAATTTGAAGGACATTTTACATTACTTCCCTGTATTTGTGCCAACTGACCCGCTTATATATGCTACTGTACCACACAAAGATGATCACACACTTGCATGTAGAGACCATCTTTAATTTGGGGATAACACACAATATATTAGAAGAATGGAGTGCTGAGGTTCTTCAAATCTTGAGTAGATCAGAGTTAGATCCTCAGCCAAGATGGATATCATGAATTGTTAAACCAACTCCTAAGTTAAAGAGATAACATTGCAGATGCTATACATGTAGACCAGATGGATGGTAAAACTGTTTTCTTTTCTGCAATAGTATTTGAATTTTTGCAAAGGGAAGTTCTTGGATTTCAATCTAATAGTAATAATAATAATATTTATTTCAATAACCAAAAAAGTAAGCATATGCCTATCTTCGTGGAATACTGTAGTGTGACTGTGTTGCCACCAATCTGACTTAGAATGTATCTGAATTTATCTCTGGATCTATTGAACTCTTGAGTGTGTCCACCAATCACAATTTACAATGTCCCAATATAATATTACCATAGTCATCTCATATGAGATATGTGATCTCAAGATTTGAAGAACCTCTGACCCCTGCAATATTTTAATATTATGTGTTCTCATCAATTTCAGCAAGGTACAATGTATATCTGTGCAAATTTGTGATTACTCTTGTGTAGTTGTATCAGCCTAGCACATCAAAATTTGGCCAAAAAAATGTGAAAAATATGTATAAGCCAATTCACAATTACACAGTGAATACATGAAAGGGCAGCCATTTATGTTTACATAGAGTTGGCTGTGGTAGCTCCTTCTCATCTTGATAATTTTGAGATACTGTACAAACAAGATGTAATTCGCACTCATTTCTAAGGGCTCATATTGAAATACCCTACCACGTTTTCACACAGAAAGAAGGCAGGATTCCCTCGCTAAGCGTGCGCCTTTTAGGAAAGCTCGGTCAGGAAAGCACGCTCCTAATTTAAGTCAGTGAAGTGGCTAATTGCAGTGTTATAATCACACAGGATTTTAATAAAAGAAGGCTACCACAGGAGAGCTGCAGGATGGCGCACACCTTCCTGTGTAAAAGAATTTAAAAAAGATCCCTAATTTGAATCATGTACATACAAATGTAACAAAATGCGAATGGTTTGTCCTTCTATGACCACCCAGGCAAAAATTTAGGCATGAGTCATGCCCATGAACATGCCAAGATCTTGCCATGAACATGCTAAGGTTACCACAAATACCACAGATGGCAAAAACGATAAAACCAGAATAGGTCTTCAGTAAACTCTTCGCCCATGAACATGCCAAGATCTAGCCATGAACATGCTAAGGTCTTGCCATGAACATGCCAAGAACATGCCCTATAATTTTCGCTAGCAAGGAGCATTAATTTGGGGAAAAAGGGTAGGCCTATACTTTTACCGCAAGGAATGAGCATTGAAAAATAATGTTGCAATTTTGCAAACCTGGTAAAGTCGCTCCACGACCATAAAGAACAGCAAAATACCACAGATGGCAAAAAACGATAAAACCAGATTAGGTCTTCACTTCAGTAAACTCTTCGCTTAATTTTTGTTCAACATTATCTCGACATTATCTCATCCCCGTAAAAATATTGCAAGCTTCCGAAGGTCGCTGATCTTATGGTTTTGGTAACTCCCTTCACCAGGAACACATGTTATGATTTTGTGTATAGTTAGTGCGTGCAATGGCGACATTCACTCGCATAATGGGGGGGGGGGAGTAATGCTAGTAAGCATGACATTTAGCAATCAACCGCGACAGATTCCGCAATATGGTACCCAACATTGCTTTGTCTTATTTTTGCAACGGAATACGAGAATGAGCAAATACCGACTGCGTGATGTTTAATTTAGCTCAAATTTATGTATATGGTCGTGTGTCTTGAGCTCGCCACCAAAAAAAGGTGGCGACGTTACATTTTGCCAAAGTCGACTCAAAATAAATGATGATATCTCTGTCAAGCAAGAAGGTATTGTCATGCTTGTGGTCTCATTTAATTGCTAAATAAAATGCACTTTCAACCCTGTAAAAAGAAATACTTGAACCTTTTTTTTACTTTCTCTGTGCTTCATAGAATTCAGATTGGGCAGGGTGGTGGGGATGTGGTGGTGGGGATGTGGTACACACAAACTCTATGGGATTGGTATTTTTAGTGCGTAATCTGCTTCTGTAAAGGCTGTAAATTGGATTTGGACTCTATTTAGCATCTAAAACACTCATGCCCTTACAGCTAAACAATTCTACTAATTGTTTTTAATAATTTATGATTGGTTTAGTCTAGAAAATACAAATTTTTCCATACAAAACTACCCGTTGTCATATTAAACACTGTAGTAAGTAATGCAGATGTCTTCAAAATCTAAAAGTTAATGTAAAATTTTAATTACTTATCCTATCATAGTCAAAGTATAGATTTTCTGAAGGGAAATTTGACGAGGAATCTAAATATGGACATATTTTTTCTGTATTGGTTAGGGGGAAAATGTTTAGGTTCAAAATATGTTGAATTGTAAAAAAATCTAACATACTTTGGGACACCCTATATTCCTAGATTACCAAACAGCTGTGATTTTGGTTTCTTCCAAAGTCAGTTGGCTCTTCATATCCTCTAATCAAATGAATGTTGTTTACTTCCAGTTTATTACTCTAAGTTGGTAATAAGCAATGCATTGAGTGACCCATTTTTTATCAACATCTTTTTTTTCCACCCTGTATAACTTGCAGGTCACCCTGTATAATGAGTTGAAATGTATATATTTGAATTGCATATGCCTTCAGCTTTCCAAAAATGTATACTTTTGCTAGTTTAGGGTTGCTGATTGTCGAGATAATCTAATTAGAAACCTGGTTGGTGTAAAAATTCACAATATTTGTCATGTAACGCTAAGGGTGGCGAGTTCAGGACACACGGCCATATAGCACTTTTTTAGCGATGCATTTTGGATACCATCGAATTCGACCGCTGAATGTATGAGGTTAATTTGGTCAGAAACCCACATCATACACATGTCAACATTTGGGGGGGGGGGATGATTGTATGGACCATCCCCCTGGCAAAATATAGGTGAAGGGATTTATCCCCAATAATTGGGGCGATTTGTCCCCGGATCTACGCCTATGATATTGGGCCCAAGCCTTGAAATCCCGGGCTTGAAATAAGGATTTCGGAACCAGGAGCAATTGTACTATAATTTAACAATAAATTGCTCCTGGTCTATGTCTTTGTGTGTAATTTTCCAACAGAAGCAGGAGCATTTTTCTTGCGCTTTTGCTCCCCTTGGCTTTATAGCCGAGATTTGATGACAATGACAGAAGTGGTAGATTCGCTACAAATACAAATATTGCATCGCAAAATGCTACGCATTTTTCTTTTTTTTTGCATAGCAAAATAACTGCTATGCAAAATTTGGAAACTGCTATACAAACATGTGTTTTGCATTGCACAAACAGCTATGCAAAAAAATTGACTGAATTAGAACCCTGCATACATTGTATTTGGCTATTTTAGCCCCAAAAGTACCATGATATTCCACTTGATCAGAGTTTTAGCTTCAATATAGCAAAAGTTCAAGCGTTTCGGGCGCAGTTTTGCCATTCACTGGTTGCCAAAATGTGCTGGATTTACTATACTTTAAGAATTTGTTCCACCCCCACATGTCAATAGATATCTACTCCAGTAACGCCACTGTCCAATATTATCATTTCAATGTTAGTAATAGCCTAATAGGTCATTTGAACCGCTTTAATTATATCCTTTGTTTTAGATCCAAATGTTTTGTAAAATAATTGAATTTTGTTATCTTTGCTTAAAGTGGAAGCCCCAAAGTGGAAGCCCCACTTTTCGCTCAAGTTCCCTGGGAATTAGTCAAGGTTACAAATTATCCATGTACATGTAAATTCTGTCTGTCATCAAAGTAACAGGTGTATTGACAGTACTTCTGTGGAGAACTAGCCAGACAGGGCTACCTGTTTAAAAAGTTAGCACTAAAAATGGATTTGACCCATCATGTACCAGTCACCGAGATAGTTATCATTGTTAATGATATTACTTTCAAATCTTTCAAACTTGATCTTGGTCTTGGACTGCCTGGTCTCGGTCTTGGTCTTGGCTGGTCTCGACTACAGCAGGGGTGTGTGTGGGTGCCAGTGGGTGATTTTAGATATACATGATTACTACTCTATATGATTTATTCAGCACAGCCTTATGAAAACTACCATGGGTCTACTCAGTCTACTACAGGTTTGATTTTGTATTTAAGAACAGATTGTGATGATTTGTCTCTGGACACTTTGAAAGCACTAGCTAAAATTAAAATCTGTTATCATAATTTCACATAAATGCGTAATAACAGTGCTTGTGTCTTCTCATTTTCTATGTGTTTGTTAACAACCTAACATCTGCACTAGAATGGTAAATGCTATCAAGTATTCGTGGTTCAATTCCACGGCTAGTGAAAATATAAGTTGCTTTCATCACATATTAAATGAGATGAGACCAAGTTTTAGTTTAATTTCTTAAATTTAAAATGAATTATGCACTTATTAATGTAGTGTGACATCACAATTGATTGTTGCCAGGTCAACTGGTCCATGCTGTATGTGTTCGGAACCACAATTAAAATGATCACAACAAAAAATTAATGTGTTGCCATGTGCAAACCAAGCGTGAACCAGCTTAACTAAGGCCCAAAAAACATTTTGTTTGGTTGTCCTGAATGGATCCACCATACTTCTTGAGCCACCCAAAACATGTTTGTTTAATTGCCATTATATAGCCACCCAAAACATTTTCTTTTAATTGGCATGTATATTGCAACATAAACTTTGATCAGCTCGTAATAGGCGGGACTCATAATATTGTGGATTGATACAGAATGGGGTACATACAGCTAGGCGCAGCACCTATGCGAACTGTGTTTTGCGTGAATGCCGTGTGCATTTGTGAATTTACGCCTGCGTAAGTTGGAACTTCATTGACTCGCGCAGTAACAAACACTGAATAATTCCCGCCTATTAAGAGCTGATCATTGTATAAATTATGCAATGTACATGTAGAATGAAAACCAAATTTTCAGGGCCCATATTCCCCATAATATCATAAGTTTCCTGCCAGTACATTGCATACATGTATGTAACCTAATTTTAAAGTGTTGTTTCAATCAATCAATCTTGCATTAACCAGGTAATATTTAGGTTAAAATGTACATCAGTGTCCAAATGAGGAAAATATGGAGGTTATCCGAGGACAACTAAAGCATAAATTGTGCTTGTCCTCAAAACATTTTGTTTGTCCCCAAAATGTGTCATATTTAAGAAGTAAAATATAGTGGTTGTCTAGAGGATAAGTTTATGTACATCTCAATATGGTTGTCCCCAGTGATTTTTGGACAAGAGGATAAGTCCTTATTTCAACACTGGGTTACATACATATGCAATGTTAAATTAAAAAGTAATGTTTTTTCTCACATGAATTATACTACTAAGAGTAAAGAGTAAAATATACACCAAATTATAGTTGTTAAAATTATGACAGCATCCATGCAGTCAGACCTGACTTTCTGAGAAATTGCGATTGAGTTTCTTCAGCAGTTACATGTTGGGAAGAAAAAAAAAATCTGACCAACCGATTCTTTCTTCCACAGCAGTTTGGGTACTCAAGGGCAACCAAACTATTTTTTTGGAGGGGGGCTTGAGGTGTGATGTATTCAGTATGATGGCAAATTGATGATAATTTTCTGAATTAAATTTGAAACCTTGAAAATATTAATACACAGGTTTATAATAACTTGATTAAGAAAATATATATAAAAACATAACAAATTTTATATGTATCAAATATATAAAGATCTTGCTATTCTTTAATTTTCACAGATCCATGGATAGACATAAGGCTGGGTTGGAAAGGTTGTGTAGGCTTTGTGGGGTAACAATCAGGGATAATTGTTATGACATATGTGGGAAGGATTTGAAATCCAATGTTCCATTTTCCCGATCTTATTTTGAATGTTTATTCTGTTGATGTTTCTTTTCGATTCCACAGACATACACCCTTCTAGGTTTTGCAAGGGCTGTATGTGCACAATAATACACCATTCAAAATTGCCTCCAATGAAGGTAGGAATGTTACTGTGCTCAATAAGCCACAGGTTTGGGTCCCATATACCGATGAAGGGTGTTATGTCTGTGGAAGGTTTCGGAGGGGTTTGCAAGAGGGGTTAATAAAGTACATACAACGAGAAAGAGGGAAGGAGGCATGTTCAGAAATCACCAGGTTCATCGTCTACAACAGCATCAGCAGCATCATCTTCATCACATTCAACATCGTCTTCTGTTCATTTATCACCTAGAAAAGTATTCGCTGCAGCAAGAGCTACTTCACCTAAATCAAATGAAATTGCACCTCATGTCATTTTGCAAGAAATTAATGGTATTGTACATAGGGTTTCTACATGTAGTTCATCTCAATCTGTAGGGAGTAAATTTCCAAAAGCCTTGGCTGTTACCCTTGGAGTTGCAGAGTGTGTATTATTATGTAGCATGTGTGGTGGATTGTTGGATAATCCTATTGAAATGTTACCATGTCACCATACCTTTTGTAAATCATGTGTATATGAATATGTAAATAATGTAGGTTCAAGTTGTTATGTATGTTCTATGAATATTTCATCTGTTGTACTTCCTTCTCAGCATGTTTTGATGATGTTAGACAACCTGCAGGTGCACTGTCTCTACCAGGAGAGGGATGTGGCCACCTATTTGATCTACGTGATTTATGGTCACACATCTCCATATGTCCGTTCTCCATTGATCACGAACATGAAGGAGAAGGCATGGCACACTCCTTCCTCCTCGTGAGAGGTAGACCTCCAGGAAGTTTAATTGACGCTCAACAGGCTGCGCAGAATGCCAGATTGCGCACAATCAAACAAAGAATCAATGACTTGCAGGCCAAGGAGATCCACGAGAGTAATGTTAGCATATGTGTAGCACTTGCTATTAACAGTTTACTGAGCTGTAGGCCAGCGAAGCAAGGCAGATCTTATTGATCAGATATTTAAAGATAAGTATGGTACTTTGTCACCAATACAATGTGTGGCATATAGAGTTAATAATATGATGTCATGGCATGCATACAGAGCTTCAGCCAAAGTAGTGAATCAAGCTTTTGGAAATGTGCAGGTATTCAGGTCTGAGAGGGTCATGCGTCTGGTTGAGGCCAGGCTTCTTCCAGGCTCTGCTGTGTTTTCATTTAGTCCCCCCCTTCACAGAGTTTCTACTGATGTTAGTGGGGGTGACAGTATTGATATATTGTCTGGGCTACCCGACACTCCCCTAATGGAACCTCATTGTCGAGGTAGACGTTGGAGACTGGACAAGGCATTGGCTTGTGCCCTTCAGGATTCAGAGGTTGATCTGTTTGCGGCTCTTGATATGAAAGGTCTGGACAAAACATCACCAGGTCCTTTCATGGTTGACATCAAATGGGGAGATGATGGCATGGGCGATGTGAAGCTGAAGAAGGGCACAGAAGCCAATGTTCCTGATAAAGTCATTCGATGTTCATTTGTCGTCCATGCAATCTCTGCCGAGGTTGAAGGGGAAGATGTTGTGGTATGGGAAGATGCTGGGAGTGGTTCATCCCTCAATTGCCGACCACTTCTCATTGCCAGAGGTGATGAGGGCAGCTTCCCATCCTCCAGCACCCTCCTTCAACCCATTTTGGCAGAGATGTCAGACATTGTGGCGTCAAAGATGACATTAGAGACTTCATTTGGTCATCGGATTTTTTCTTTTAATTTTACTGGTTGTATGTTTGACGAGAAGAGGGTTCGCCATATACAGGGTCTGGCTGGATCTGGAAGTAGATTTTTATGTACGTTGTGCGATGCCACACGGGATGTTGCAACATCGGATCCATTTGATGAAGTTGTTACCAGAAGCTATGATAGTCATCTCTCCCGTTACCTGAACGTAAGACAAACCCAGACAATTTGTCAACAAAAGATCTGGGCGAGGTTGTGAAAGGTCAATGTGGAAAACCCTATGATGAGGCACATTTGAGCCCTACAATGGATGCACTGCATTGTCTTATTAATGTAGGTTCGAGGGTCATCAAGACTTTGTATGTATATGAATTTGCAAGGGTCTTCACCACCAAGCTTTCAGCTAAGCTGATGAAACCACACAAGACAAACTTTGATTCTGTCATCAGGAGAACCTCCAAATATTCACCCCCTCATGCCAAATGGTAACTACGTAAGACGGCTGACGGAGCAAAAGACAGTTGACTTTATTTTAGGCCGAGTTGATAATTCTCGCCTGGAGAGTATCCGGACATTCATCTCGACCTATAATGAAATGAAGGCTGTCTACTGTTCTAACCAGCCCCTTGCTACTTGTCCAGAGCTTTGTGCCCGATATTCACAAAACGCACAGGTTTTGACGGCGCTGATTGATACTCATTTCACATATCTGAAACCCTTCAGCAACTACTTTCATAAGATGATTGCTCATGTACCTGAATTACTCGACAGGGACAAGTCAGTTGGTAAGTTTAGTAGTTCTTCTAATGAACGGGCCAACAAAGACTCGAGGCGGTTCACACTGCGAAATTCCAGACAGACATCCCAATTTGAGATGCAGGATACACTTCGGATCCATTGGCTTTACACCAGCAGGCGGCTTCAGTCTGCTGTGTAATATTTTTGTTTTAAAAAGGATGACTCCGGCAATCACAACATTATACCTTATATGTTAGAAAAATAATTATCAAGCACAAATCACTTATGGTTTTATTTAAAACAAACTCATATTGGCCATAAAAACACCTGGCTCTCAACACACGATATTCAAAATTCCTGTGCCGAAATTGTCTAGCGCAATGACGTCAGGGTTACTTGTGCTAAATTGTTGCCAGCCTTCATTGTATTACTGGGGCGTCATTGCACTAGACAATTTTGGCGCCCGGGAATTGTGAATATCACGTGTTGAGAGACGCCTATTAATTTGTTTGTATGGTCAATATCAGTTTAGGGAGTGTTCATTAATACTTTGGTGGGGGGGGGGCTGATCTTCCTCAAATTTTTTGCTCAAACTTTTGGACCCCCCTCGATGGACTGCTTAACTTTTTGATCCCCTCTTTTGACAGATAAAACTTCCCCCCCATTATCGTATAACAAACATTATACTCAATAGTGTTGTTTGCAGTGGTGTGGTATCTGGGTCACATGTCATTGAGGGAGGAAAATGTTTAAAACATTCGGTGGGACAATTGTGCATGAAATACAAGCACAAGGAAATTTTCGTTGATACTTAATTTAGATTGGTCCCAAATCAGGGTGTTTATCTGATTTTACAGGGATACGGTAAGTGAAATAGAGGATTTATTTGGAGGTTCATAGGCACAGCAGCATAATTTGGATCTGTGGCTATTATGATTGTACTAATGTGTGCGAACCGCTCAAAAAATTGCCCATATTGAAGCTTGAATATTGAAGCTTCAAATATTGTTAAAATTGGAACAAATTTATGCAAAAAGCTAAAAATAGTAAAATGGCCAAATATGAGATATATATATGTTCACGCAAATATACACAGGGAGTCAGTTTTGGCCCTGAAGACCGTGGCACTGGGCCTGTGCACACTCGGCCCTATGGTATCTACCCATGGGCCTATGTGTACAAAATAATTTAGCAATGAGAAATAGTAAACTGAAGTGTGCATGCAGTTTACGTGCAAAGAAATCAATTTATTTGCAATATTTTCTAGATTTAGTTGTATTTTGATCAGATTGGTACATAATCATGTTTGTAGCCTACTTTGTAGAGATATAAAATTCTATGATAAAAGTGTCATTATTTCTTAGAGGAACCGCTGTTGCATGTTGCTGAACATCTTTAATGTTATATTAATTAATAGATATGTGTACACTAAGTGCCATCATTTTTCAAACAAAAGCACTGAAAACCAAAACATGTCCATGTTAAAATTGATATAGAGGGTCTCAATGCGCGTGAAGCGTGCAAAAATTGTGTGTTTTCCTACCACCTAAAACTTTTTTGTTCCCCCTCTTTTAAGGTCAAAAACTTTTTTGGCTCCCTCCCTTTTTACCACCCCCACCAAAGTATTTCCGAACACCCCCTTATTTCAAATAAAACCATATGTCATTTGTGGTTGATAATTAATTTTCTATCATATAAGTAGGGATGTCCACTGTCAATACATTTCCTGCTATAATGGTTTCCTACTGGGTGTGTGTGTGCACTCGCCCATGTATTGTCTATGCAAACACACCCCCTTGCACTAAGTCCAAGCCCTGATAAATGGCAACAGTACTTGTGGTCCAATTTATAGCCCTAAAACGGAGTGTTTCAAGAAATTCCTTATTCCACCAGAAAACATTAACCAAACTCTTTCCTGATTGGTCATTAAATAGAGAGGACCTTCGTTTATCAAGGGATCAACTTTTTTTAAAGAAAAAATTCATGAGATGAGAACCTGTGTATCAGGTGTTGAAACACAATTATCTCTGAATTTGGATTGATTCAGACAAGCTAACTTACATACTCATAAAATGTAACTATTTTTGAAGACAAAATGTGCAGGATGTTAAGAAATTAAAGAATAAGCCTACCAAAACCCATCTCCAATTATGCACTTCTGACTACTATGTCCATTTCATATGCTATATCCATCATGGCTTCCATGCAGTGTATTGCTCAATGTAGTAAAGATAACCTTTGAGTTGGAGCAAAATTCTCAAAATTTGTAGTAATTAATGTTACCTAACTTATGCGATGATGAAATATAATCATTTTTGAAGATAAAATGTGCTGACCTTAAAAGATTGAACAATGTTTAAGACTACCGCTATTCATTTGAAATAATGCACTTATTGTTCATCTCCTCTATGGAGATATTTTCCATGGCAGCCATCTAAAGATCATGCTTGAGGTTCCACCAAACAAACCATGGGTTTTGAGGTCTTATATTTTTGTTGTATGTCAACAAAATCGCTTAAATTTTCATGATGATCTTATTTCATGTTGTTATAAGCAAATGTAATGTTCCAGAAAATGCTATTTAACAAATACATTAAAAACAATACCTTAAAATTGCACTTTTTAACAAGTTCTAGCAGCCCTATAATAAAACTGGAATGAAATGTCCGATTAGGATTATTTAAACGCCAAAATGTTTCTTTCACCAATTTCCAGCCAATAAGTTCTGAATAAATTTAAAAGTACTTCAATTTTGAGTGGACATGCCTAATATAAGGCATGATGTTGTGATTGCCGGAGACATCCTTTAAGATGAGTATCCATATGGAGGAGTGAGCTGATTCTGATATCTATAAACAGCTTTATGGTGATCTTGATGGAATGGTGCATTATTACTGATGATCTGGAATCATATTCTGCTTTGTCCAATGAATCGTACCTCAATCTTAATCCTGTAGTTAGCACTAACTCGCAATAAAAGTAAAATTGCACTATTTGGCCAAATTTTTGACATGGGCCACTGGCCAAAAACATGAATTTTTAGGCTGTTTTCACATGCTGTGACAATCAAACCTAAAGACTCATACAAAGTGTAATCGATTTGTGGATTGTAAATTTTAAAAGTAGAACAAAGTCTAATATCTATTTGTGGATTTTAAACATTTTATTTTCTTTTATAACCATTCATTAAAGTTATTCTAAGAAGTTAAAATTAGATGAAAATCTTGCCAAATGCCTAGTGTCAAATATGACTAATGTAAGAAAACATACAAAAATGCATGGTTTGGCCTTAGGTTTACAAAAATGTTTGTTTAGCGTAACATTAAAAGAAATTAGGGGATTATATATTTTTTTTTTTTTTTTTTGGACACACGCTTTTTAAGCTGTTGCGATGGTTAGGGCGCGAGCTTCATGATCGGAAGGTTGCGGGTTCGAGCCCCACTACGGCCAGTGTGTTGCGTCTTTGAGCAAGATAGCTTAATTCCCAATTGCTTCACTCCACCCAGGTGTAAAATGGGGAGCTGTTGGGGTAATCACAATCTAAGTCGCTGAGAGTACCTGCGCATCAGTTGCGGACTTGGTGAAGCGGAAATGATTCTGATATATCCTAATGGCAGCGGAATAATTGTTGAAGTGTGCTGATAATTAGGCCATGCCTAGCTGAAGCGCACGTTAAATCAAACAACATTTATTTATTTTTTTTATTTTTTAAAGGCCATGGAACTTTTTTTTCTTGTTTATAAATTGTTTAATAATTTTCTTTTCTTTTTGTTTTTGCAAAAAAGAAGAAAAGAGAGAAAAAGTCTGGTATCGGGCCAGTCGGGTTACACCAATCAAATTATTTTTAGGCCTTATTTCAAGAAAGTGATCAAATATTAAAATTGTGCTTTTATTGCTAGTTAGTGTTTATTAAAAGATTAAGGGATCTAAAATGAGCGTTTATTGCGTTTCAACAGTATTTTTTGTGGGACATGAGAGCACCTCGGACCTATCGAATTGCATTCTGAATACGAAGCATGTCTTTCTGATATCAAATAATTTTCATTTTTGAAAATCACAATATAATTCAAATTTTATGACAAATTATAAAAAATTGATATTTTCAAATGTTTGATATATAACAGTCCTCGAAAGTAAATTATATAAATCTAATGATATATTCTTAAAGTGTATGTAGCAGGGAGGAAAAGTCGACGGTCAATTGAAAATTTTGACCTTTCATATTGAAGATATGGATTTTTTCCCAAAAAGACCTAATTTTTTTTTTTGTGTTTTTGGAAAGAAATCCATATTTTTAATACGAAAGGTCAAATTTTCAATTGATCGTCGGCTTTTTCATCCCACCTACATACACTTTAAGTATAAATCATCAGATTTATAAAGTTTACTTCAAGTACTGTTAAATATCAAAAATATCAATTTGATTTGCCATAAAATGTGTATTAAATTGCGAATTTCAAAAAATCCAAATTATTTGATATCAGAATGACATTCTTCGTATTCAGAATGCAATTCGATATGTCTGATGTGCTCTGATGTCCCTAAATAAATACTGTCCAAACGTTCATACCCCAGCCCTTAAGATTGCACAATATTTCATTTTGCATAAAAGATATTGAAATTTAGTGCTGTATTTTTCAAAGAACTTGGTTTGGGAGTAGTTAGCAGAATGGTTTCTTGGATAGTACCAACAAGGTTTCTCTCCTGTGTGAATAGTTTCATGCTCGTGCATAGACACAATAATATTTCATGACAACACATACAATCATGTACCTATATTTTTGAGGTTTGTCTCTTGTGTGAATCATTACATGGTCCTGATTGACAGAATCATATTTCATAACAACACATACAATCATGTACCTACATGTATATTTTGAGGTTTCTCTCCTATGTGAATCATTACATGGTCCTGATTGACAGAATCATATTTCATAACAACACCTACAATCATGTACCTACATGTATATTTTTGAGGTTTGTCTCCTGTGTGAATCATTACATGGTCCTGATTGACAGAATCATATTTCATGACAACACATACAATCATGTACCTATATTTTTGAGGTTTCTCTCCTATGTGAATCATTACATGGTCCTGATTGACAGAATCATATTTTATGACAACACATACAATCATGTACCTACATTTATGAGGTTTCTCTTTTGTGTGTGAATCCTTTCATGGTCTTGATTAGCGGAAAGATATTTTATGACAATCTACATTTTTGAGGTTTCTCTTTTGTGTGTGAATCCTTTCATGGTCCTGATTGGCGGAATGATATTTTATGACAATCTACATTTTTGAGGTTTCTCTTTTGTGTGTGAATCCTTTCATGGTCCTGATTGATGGAATGACATTTTATGACAATCTACATTTATGAGGTTTCTCTCCTGTGTGTGAATCCTTTCATGGTCCTGATTGGTGGAATGATATTTTATGACAATCTACATTTATGAAGTTTCTCTTTTGTGTGTGAATCCTTTCATGGTCCTGATTGGTGGAATGATATTTTATGACAATCTACATTTATGAGGTTTCTCTTTTGTGTGTGAATCCTTTCATGGTCCTGATTGGTGGAATGACATTTTATGACAATCTACATTTATGAGGTTTCTCTTTTGTGTGTGAATCCTTTCATGGTCCTGATTGGTGGAATGACATTTTATGACAATCTACATTTTTGAGGTTTCTCTTTTGTGTGTGAATCCTTTCATGGTCCTGATTGGTGGAATGACATTTTATGACAATCTACATTTATGAGGTTTCTCTCCTGTGTGTGAATCCTTTCATGGTCCTGATTGGTGGAATGATATTTTATGACAATCTACATTTATGAAGTTTCTCTTTTGTGTGTGAATCCTTTCATGGTCCTGATTGGCGGAATGATATTTTATGACAATCTACATTTATGAGGTTTCTCTTTTGTGTGTGAGTCCTTTCATGGTCCTGATTGACGGAATGACATTTTATGACAATCTACATTTATGAGGTTTCTCTTTTATGTGTGAATCCTTTCATGGTCCTGATTAGCGGAATGACATTTTATGACAATCTACATTTATGAGGTTTTTCTCCTGTGTGTGAATCCTTTCATGGTCTTGATATTCACCTGACTGACTGATTTTTTTACAATAACGACATTAGCATATGTGAGGTATCCCTCCTGTATGATCCATTTTGTACAAGATTTCAACAACATGTCACTTTGTGATTTTTTAAAAATATCATGAACTCTCTGACCTGAAGAACTGCTCTTGAAACTGTTATCTGGTTTTGTGTCTATGCTTTTTATTATCTATGTATACACTACTTAGGCTGAAGTATTATATGAAAAGTAAGCATGCATTGTACAGTAAATATTGTACAGTAAATAAATTTTTTGTATAAATTAAATATGAAAGCCACCACACATGCTATAGTACATGTATAGTATAAATGTTATAATCAAGGCTCTTCATTCACAACCTGAGGTTTCTCTCCTGTGTGAATCTGTTCATGTTCCTGATTGATGGAATGATTTGTAACCAGGGAGGGAGCACTTGTATTTCATGGTGGACACCATGCTCATGAACAAAAAAGTAAAAAGGGTAGTTTTTCAGCATTGGGCAAGTACACCGCTGTACCTGTTTAGGGTGTCAAAAATCCCAAAAATCAGAAGAAAGGGTATACTTTTCCTAGCATGATACTTGCTTAGGGTACCAAAGTTTAATGGCAAAATAAAAAAGGGTAAAGAAGGCTGTGCAGAACACATCGTAGGGTAAACCATTAAGAAACATCAAACTACTAATATTAAACAAGAACCTGTACATGAATTTTTACTTTCTTAGTGTTAAAAAAATGGCAAAATACTTGTTTAGGGTATGTTTTGCACACACTGAGTACGCTAGTACTTGTTTAGGGTGTGTTTCGAGAGTCCATACATGAGCATGGTGTCCATCACATAATGTAAGTGCCCCCCCCTCCCAGGTTTGAAACAATAACTACATTTATGAGATTTCTCTCCTGTATGAATCATTTCACTTTCAAGCATTGCATTTGTAGATTTGTAATACAAGATCATCCAGAAACTGAAAAGCGCACATTCCAAAAGTTTGTTCGGTTAATATAAGGCGTAAAAATAAGACACAGTATATTGATATAGAATGGCACACATGCAGTTGGGCGCAATGCTTACACTAGTTGTGCGTTGCTTTTAATTCGTGACTGGTGCACGATTATGTGAATTTACGCAAGAGTGAGTTGTGACTTTATTGACACGCACAGTAACAAAAGCTGAATAATTTCTGCCTTATATAAGCCGAACAAACTTTGAATTTGTAATCTAAGGTCATCCAGAAACTGGAAAGCACACATTGCTAGATTTGTAATACAAGTTGATCCAGAAACCGGAAAGCACACATTGCTAGATTTGTAATACAAGTTGATCCAGAAACTGGAAAGCACACATTGCTAGATTTGTAATACAAGTTGATCCAGAAACTGGAAACAGAGCTGCCAACTCTCCCTCTTTTAGCAGGAGACTCCCTACTTTTAAACCTTCAGAACCCTTGGTCATCTCCCTGAAAAGGAAATGGTTTCGTCCATTAAGATGTACACAATTTGACAAATCTCCCTGATTGCAACAGGAAATCTCCCTTTTTTCAAGATTCCAATGTTGGCAGCTCCGCTGGAAAGCACACATTGCTAGATTTGTAATACAAGTTGATCCAGAAACTGGAAAGCGCACATTGCTAGATTTGTAATACAAGTTGATCCAGAAACTGGAAAGCGCACATTGCTAGATTTGTAATACAAGTTGGTTCAGAAACTGGAAAGCACACATTGCTAGATTTGTAATACAAGTTGATCCAGAAACTGGAAAGCACACATTGCTAGATTTGTAATACAAGTTGATCCAGAAACTGGAAAGCACACATTGCTAGATTTGTAATACAAGTTGATTCAGAAACTGGAAAGCGCACATTGCTAGATTTGTAATACAAGTTGATTCAGAAACTGGAAAGCACACATTGCTAGATTTGTAATACAGGTTGATTCAGAAACTGGAAAGCACATATTGCTAGGTTTGGTACAAGTGCATGCAGGGAAACCTGATGCATGTTGCTGACAAAACATGCACAAAAATGCATTCAGCATTCAGCAATAAAATTATATATTTGCATTCGGGATGCACGAACACGCATTAGCAGGAGCCCTGATTATAATTATAATTATACATGTATCTTTCAATATCAATTCCATACCATTGTCTTACTCTTAATTAAAATGTTCTAATATTAAATGCAAAGATTCAAATGTAAAGCAAATAGCTGTTTGGGCCAGTTTTTGGTCTGGTTGAAACTGGCAAAATGGAACAAAACTCATACATACAGTGTAGTCACTCAAATATTAGAAAGCAACAGAGAAAGCACATTACCAGTAACGCATTTAAGTTGTAAGGAATCTTTCAACATATTGTTGTCTCATAAAGTCAGTTTTGAATGAGATATATATGGCACATTTCATAGTTATGCACTAGTGAGCAATGAAAACACATGCCTTTTAAAGTTGCTTGTTAAATATAAAATCTGGCCTTGTTACCCTGAGGCAAATTATTTTTGTAACTTAATAATTTGTTTTGAGATGAAAAACTGATCTATAAATCACTTATGATGACTTTTTATGATCAACTTATGATCACTTTTTTAATTTGTGCCAGCAAAACTGTTTTTGCCAGGTGATTAAACTCAAATTTTTTTTCCACATGTGTCATGGAAAAAATAATCATTTCTTTAAAGCCACAATGTACAATTGTGTTATTCTTTGCTCAAAAGGTGAAATAATATTTGTTCATTTTATGCTGTAATAACTAGGCTAAGTAAAAGAAACCCTAATGGCTAGGCTATTTTATTTTAGCCATTTAACATGGAGTTCTATGGGGACTTATGAGTGAATAAAGCGTATGACAAATTGCTCTGTTGACCTGATAAACAACAAATGTGGCTAATTCCATTTAGGTGGTAAGTTGGCACATGAATAAAGATTACACAAATATACCAAATTATCAGGTTTGAAACAAATTAACCAATTTCATATAATAAAATTGTACATTAGGGCTCAAGGCGTTTATAGCTAGAGTAATTTACCACTGAAAGCCATGGCGGGGCCATTCTAAATCATCTGCACGGCACGACTTGCAGTGGTAGATAGCCTTCTCAAGTTGCTCATTTGACTTATTATGAAAAGGATCTTGCGGTGATTTTCACACACTAAATGTTTAAATTCCAAACATAAATCACACTCTATACTTAACTCTAGATCATACAAAGAATCATCTACATTTAAGCTTCCTAGGTTCAACATGAAGAATACATGGATTACAACAGAAAATTTCCCTCTGCTCCCTGACTGGCCCGTCCTCTTCATCTGCATTTCCAACTCCCCCAACTGCACCTAGCTGTTCCTCTTCTTCTTCCTCTTCTTCCTCCTCCTCTTCTTCCTCCTCTTCTTCCACCTCCTCTTCCTCAACATCTTCCCCTCCTTGAATAATTTCTTCACCTCCCTCATCATGTCTTTCACTAAATATCTTTACAATTTTTTCACACCCCACCTTCCTAACCACAACAATACCCACCCGCTCTGTGTTCCCCAAAAGCAAATTCCCCAATAAAGCTTGAATGTATTTCTTTTGAACTTAAAGTACATAAAACCAGATCAAAAATATACAATTTGCTGTTTGGTTTTTGATTGTGGATACCACCAAAGAAAATGAGAGAATTGGGCAAAATATTGGACAAACAAACGCCTCCATACATACAAAATGAATCACTTCGTAACTGAAGTTTTTGGGTGCCCAAATGAAATGAATAAATAGTGTTGAACTGAATAACTGCAGTACCCTCAAACTTTATACCACCAAAAAGATAAAGGGTATCCAAGTCAGCGAAATAAAAGCAATGATGAAAAACACGGGGTTCAATACCAAAATCATACGGTGATAGTGTCCATGATGAAGAGTCGATGTTGAAAATATAATTATCAGAACATAATGTAGTCTTCCAGAAGAACTCAGTAGAATGAAAATGATGCGTTGCTCCACCAAACAAAAATAAGTTGTTGCCACTCAGTAGCGTAAATGAAGAACCAAAAGCGAGGTGATGGATGAACAGAACCGTGGAGACTGTGATGTGGATGTAAATAAAATTGTATAATGTAAATCATATATAATGATGGTATGGCAAATGATACATGTATGAGAAACAAATAGAGAAAAAGAGATAGATGTATTTGTAAATGTCACTAGGGCTTATTTTGATAAATGAATTTGTGCCCGTACACTACTGAATGAGCATAAGTCAGCAAATTGTATTCTGAGTTACAGTGTAAAATGGTGTGAAGGTCGTATTCACAAGTACCTCAATTTGGTGCGACGAGTATCTCAACCAATCAATAATCCTATTGCTGAAGAGGATAATAAGCTTCTATCTATTTCTATAGAATATTTCAATAATTTAGTCTTTGTGTACTTTGGCTAAATCCTGTTCAAGTGGTGGGTAACAAAGGATTGTATTTTGTCGAAGTATGTATAACCAACAATTAACAATGAGAGGACATTCCTGAACCTTGTTGACTTGGGGATGATTTGAAATGACCGCCAGTTATGACTGTTTGATATCTATGACCAGAAATGTGGAAAAAGAGACCAAAAAAAAAGACCAAAAAAAGGTACCATTTTGTTGAAGCAGCAGAGTTCAACAAAACATAACCCAGCTTCTGGATATCTTTTTAAATCAAATGATATACCATTTTAAAGCTTATGATATATATTTTCTAAACATGACAACAAAATTGACCGGGCTGACATTACGGATGATTTGTGGTGTACAGGCACATTTATAAAATTGAGTGCAAGGTGACATTTACAATTTTTCAAATCACAGCATGCCAAATTACATGTATGGTGCTGGACCACCAATATTGTTTGTAGATAATAATGTACATTGGATTTCATTGTTGCTATTCATTGCAGCTCGGTGTCATTACTGCATTGGGTATTTGTATAGTTTCATTGTAGTAGCTAGTAGCTGAATATGTTTACACTAAAATGTTGATGTGTGCAATGCACACATAATTGCTATGGCCAGAGCAATTGTTGTAACCAATTATATGTATATAAAATATAGATTCATCTCATCTCCGCTATCAGGGACTGTTTTTGACATTTACAGTAGAACATAAAATAGCTCTTCTGGAGCTTTCAATGAGAACTGTTTAGAGCATTTACAATAGAATGTAAGGAGAGAATGGACAACTTTGGAGAGCTAAAATCACTCTCCTATATCAGATTTTAAAAGCAGTCCCTGCACTATGTTTTCATGTCATGAATGGACCTCAATACTGTGAAGTGTGTACTGTGCCGAGGATTTTTCATTATGCAACCGACATGCTTTGAATCAAAGTGTGCATTTTTGGCACTCTGTGTCTACTGCATTGTTATGCATGTTTAGTACTACATGAGCAACATTCAAGTTTCAGACTTTCTTTTGAACTATCTTTTGATTTAATGCTGCCAGTGCAGTTGGGACTCCATGAAAAAATGGAATGAAAACATTTGGTTGATTTGTCAGAGCATAATTTAGACAGGAAATTTTTGGTTTAATCTCTTTACAAACTTTACAAAGTACACAATGCACCATTATTATAAAATTGGTGTACTGGGATTGCACTGGTTGTTGGAAATTCTACGGTTAATTTTTACACAGGTTACAAATGATACAATACAGTGTACAATCTGCCAGGCATATTCAAATAGCTAACAATTCACAGTACTTGTAACACTGGTGATTGCATGATGACTGAACAAATTGAAAATCTTCTCAGTTGTACAAAATGTACATAAACAACAACATGATTATAATTTAGTCAAGAGTAATGTCTGATGTGCATATGATGAGGAAATAAATGTGTACTTTGTCTGAAAACCTAGCGACTCAAACCATCAAGTGTCGTTTGTTTATTAAGTATAACGATGTCTCATTTTTCTTTAAGTGCAATGACATTAAATGTACCATGTATGGGTACATTCAAGCCGATAAGATTGCAATTGACAAGAAAGTAGCTCCATCTCAAACTGAAAATTTGTCACTTTGTGTTACTTTTCCACACCTAGGTGAGAATGACATATTGCTGCATGCTGCAATTGCATTTTATTTTATTGACAAATTTTAGTTACATTATTCTTTTATACCTTAATGAACTGAAATAAGAGTTGCTTTCTTGACTCGCAAACAAAAGTGAAATCAGCACTTGGTTTTCCTGTTGGTAGTTTCCCCCCAAACATGTATGCCCTGGTCCCTGTTGCATCTGTTTCAACTGTTCAAAAAGAAAACAAACATAATATGATAAATAAAAACATGTAGGATGGATGGGTACTCACTGTTGTAGGACCAAGGGTTGGAGTATTTACATGCCATTCTCTCCTGAAGCATGCATCTCATTCTAGTCCTATCCGCTGTCCTACATATTCCTCCATTAGTATATCTTGCTGGGGTGGGACTGGAATCACTGGATCGGGCTTGTCTCTACATCTATCTTCATAGAATAAATAAAGGAATCTTGCCATGCTGTAGCGTGGTAGTCATATCCTCGAAAATTGGATCCTATACTGCCAAGTTCTTAACGATGTTTTTTCTCATGAACCAGTGATTAACTGCACTGAATGTGGTATATTATGATCAGTTGATCACCCACAACCAATGACCAGTTCACCAATGGCACTGAAAATTGAAAAGGAACTCTTGTCTGGTACATGACACTTGCTTCAAGTTCTTGATTTTGTAGAAATCCTACAAACAAATCAAACTAAGAAATATCTTCAACAACATGACTATACAGGGTGAGTAAAAACAAGTGCAATAGAGAAAAGAATCCATTTTTATTTAAAAACCGAATTGAATCTTTTAGGTTTAAAAACACTGTATACATTACATATCCATTAGAGATCATGTGTGAAAAAATCAAGGAATTAGCATATTTACTGTTTTGTTTTTATGACACATTTAATAGCGATACCCAATTTTAATGTTTGTCCAAGAGACATCTAAAATTTGAATGTCAGCCCACTCTGTGTAAGGTAGATTTGGAACAACTGCCATTTTCGTAACCTCATTTGCATAGAATAAAATGAAGCACCCCAATTGTTATAGTCCTTGGTCTTATTTAAGGAGAAGAAACATTATTTGATGTTATTTTCATTTCCGATGTTGATTCTCTATCAAAAAAATATAAATTTGTAGGTTTTTGCCATTTGTTGCCACTGGCAATGGGAAAAATCAAACCCTGATTAAAACATTAAATAATGACCCAACCACAAGAAAAGTATAGGCCTACATTTTCTGAAAGGAAATTGCATGAGGAATCTGAATATTGAAAATTCTAATTCTAAAAATTGTTGGCGATAAATATAAACCATTTAAAGCCAAAAGCTGCCAAAAATCATTTTCAAATAAACTTATTTTTGGAGCACCCTGTATAATCACATGTTTACTAATGTACAATTTATTTGAGTAGCTTAAAGGAGGATTTTGTGATCCTAGCATCCTCTTTTCATGACATTTTCAGTTGATTCCGATTTTGTGTTTTGCGAGTTATGCATGATTTATGTGTATTACACTGCTCCATAGACAAGTGTTTGTAATTTCGTTCTGGTATACCAGAACGAAATTCAAATTTCATGATATCTTTGCAAAACTAATTAATCCATAAGAAATATTTTGTATATACATTATGTAGCCATCAGAGGTTTCGAGTGATATAAAAATCTCAACCTTTTTAGAAAAATGGGGGGTGATGACTGATGATGCTGTGGATCACAAAATGCCCTTTTAATTGTTAAGCATACATGAATTGAAAGCATATTCTCCAAATTGCTAGTATTACCAGTATTACAAAAAGTACACATGCATGTTTCTGTAAATTTAAGGGGGTACTACACCCATGTGGTAAATTTGTGACTATTTTTGCATTTTTCTCAAAAAATAATTACACACTGGTAACAAAAGTTGTGTATATTATTGGGGCAAGGAATCCAATTACTACACTGAAATTTCAGTGACTCAAGACAAGCGGTTCAGTTTATATGATAGAAAACGAGGTACACCCTAGCGGTACCTTATTTCTGATCATAAATGTCTTGGGTCACTGAAATTCCAGTGTAGTAATTGGATTCCTTGCCCCTATAATATACATAACTTTTGTTACCACTGTGTTATTAGTTTTGAGAAAAATGCAAAAATAGACACAAATTTATCGAGGTGTAGTACCCCTTAAATTGGTGTTAATTATTACATTACCGGTATAAATTAAAAGATAAATTTGTTGTTAATTTTGAACATGTAATGGAAAATGTGCCCACCGAATGACATGCGACCAAATGCATGTGTTTCAGGTCGCTAATTAATAAAACCCACTTGAGAACACATAATCAGAGTTCATTCCTAATGCATTTTTCATACACTTAATCGCTTTTGCAGAACAACCAAATCGCAGTGTACGTACCAAATTGCAGATCTTAAAAATTTGCACATTGAGCAAGCACACGATTCACTGTTTTGCAAAAGCGACTGGTATTCATGTAGACCGACACCTTCAGTTGGTCAACGTTCACACACAAAAACAACAATATTACTACTAAGGCTGCGCTTTGCCTTTGTGGGGATTATATTATACCGCCGTTCCGGTACTTACTTTTGGGCCTCCATGATTTTATGATATAATATGTTGTCTGCGGACAAGCTTGAACTGCACTTTTACAGATAATTGAATGGTCGGCATTCCTTTACTTTAGGCGGTTTTATTTTACATGTAATAGCTGCCTTCTGCACTGGTTAGTGGTTATACTTCCACAAAAAGGCAGCTATAATATGTAAAAACCCTAAAGAAACGCCAAATGGTCAATCAATGTGTATAAACAAAATAACAAATAATAAGGGCCTCCCTCACAAAAAGATTGAGAAAGTTTTGACGATGATTTTACTTCAGTTCATGACCATGATCAGAGAGTCCGACTTCATCTGCATTTGCATTTGGCATGTCAATCAATTGCCAATTGCTCATAACTAAAATCATTAAAATCAAATTAGACTGACAATATCAATGAATATAGATTAAGTTCAACCTATATATTACAACACTAAACTAACGCAATGTACATGATGTATAAAAAGTAGTAAGCTTACGTACCTGCCATATGTGCATTGGGGTCTGGATAAGCACTCTCTTTTGCAAGCTGCATTAGCGGCTTCATTCTCTTTCCATCCCACCGCCACGATGATGTTGGGCATTTGAACTGGACCATTCGTCCCCTTCATAAAAATAGAGATGATTATTAATCATAAAAGGGGACGAACGGTCTGGTGGGATGGAAAATGAGGGTTTTTCACCTCCCATTAACTCCAATATAATACTCTCTATGGGCGCGGCCATTTTGAATATCATTCGGCGACAATCGGAACTTGCCGTAACAATTTCCGATTACTCGAAACGGATGTGACGTATTGCATTTCGTCATCAAAATTGACCAAAACACTGCCCTCTGGGAACCAAATGTCGTTAATGATTCTTTCGATCGGTCTAATGTGTTGTAGACTGTGTGCGTGGCACAGTAGGCATCTTCAGCATTCATAGTGCAATTGGCGGTGGTTCGAACCCCGGTGAAAATTTTAGTATTTTTTATTCTTTTTACTAATGCGCTGTGCCGTTTTTCAAACACGCCCCTGAATGAAACTGATGGGCAAGTACCCTTAAGATTATAAGCTATTATATCATTAGATTTATAAAATTTACTTCGAGGACTGTTAGGCCTATATATCAAAAATGTGAAAAATATCAAATTTTAATAATTTGTCATAAAATTTGTATTATATCGTGAATTTCAAAAAATGAAAATTATTTGATATCAGAAAGACATTCTTCGTATTCAGAATGCAATTCGATATGTCTGATGTGCTCTCATGTCCCACAAAAATACTGTCGAAGCGCTCAAAACGCTCATTCCAGATCCCTTAAGGAGCCTTACCGTAATTTCGGATCGACGACAGCAGATGGATCGTCCCAACAAGCCCCCATCTTGCAAGTTCCGACAGGATGGAAACCCGTGTAGGCGAAATGGCGCACGCATTCCGTTAAATTATCCTCAGACCATGGATCATGAAGGCTGTTTGGTAAATTCCATTCACGAACTTGGCATCTGAGAAATTGAACCATGAAATCTTGAATGTAATTACCATGATTACGTATCTTTGAAAATTCGTGATGGAAACACACGAAGATCTTTGCCTTAAATTCAGCATTTTCAATACTTTGTTTTACTCTTTATTTTACCAATTGATTATATATTATTCCCAACATCCTCACGAGTAGTTTGGGTCTTTCACAAAGGATTTGGGGACCTGCGATATGGTCATTTGCCCAAAATTAAAGATTATAAAAAGACTTGCTCATAGGCCTCTACGATTTAAATGCGTCGCTCTCAATCATTTGCTTGGCAAGGGCTTGGCAAGTCTGATACCCTGTTTCAATTAAAAGATAATTGGTACTTTTGACTACAAAGTATGTCGTTTTGTATCCAAGTCAAGCTGGTACATTTTAAAATGAACAAATTCCTATATCCATGAGTGACCGCAATCTGGCCACTCAGGCTAAAGTCGGAAACTTTGAAAAGAGAGTTAGTACCGTTACTAACTTGCTCAGTACCTATTTATACGCGTCACCTCCAAAGTTGGAGTGCCCCCCGGACATAAACAAACCTTTTATAGTTTCACCGGCCCCAGTCAATTTCAATGTTTGTTTTTTTATTTTTCCCGCGGTAGATACACACAGCTCATGGGCCAATTATAGACTTCTTCCAGTCGTCTATACCCGGGTGCATAGTCATGTACTTTAAACCTGCGGCAAAGACTACTGTAATATCCTACGAGCTTTTCCTACGATCTGTCCACAGTCGACCACGTTTGCGTTTGACAATAACCTTGGATCAAACGTGAAAGTAGCGACTAGCGACACACATTATTGCTCTTTAGATCAGTCTTTTTATTTATTTAATAATAATGGCTACCTCAAGCTACCCAGATTTGTCTCAAATTCGTATAGGATTTGTGGGTGTCGGCAACATGGCTCAGGCAATCATTGACGGCTGGATGAAAGGAGGTAAGCTTAAAGCCTTAAAAAAATTATGTATAAAACTAAGGTGAATTCAATTGCCCTCAATTCAACCTGCATCATTTTAAATATCAATATGCCCTAGACGCAGCAAGAAATTAGAAGGAGCCTACTAATTATACTGAGAATTTTACGTGAGTATTAGTATAGACTATATAGGTATGCTAGGTGAATTCAAATTTGCCATCAAACTGCATCATTTTATACTTTTTTATATATCAAATTTAAGCTCTTGAGTAAACAAAGCCAAAACTGAAAACCTTTTTTTTTCATAGCACTTTCCGTAGCAAAGTTACATCTTGTCAAAGATTGACTTTCATCAAAAAGATTCAGTTAGCAAAATTCCCCAAAACGGTATTTTTGGGGTGTTTCTAGATCTTAGTCTCATTATGATAGCAGCTTTTTTAATGGAACTGCTATCAAAATCCTCTAAAATTCCATGTAAGCCTGTCTTATCACCATAAAAAATCA
This sequence comes from Amphiura filiformis, assembly GCF_039555335.1. NCBI lineage: Eukaryota > Metazoa > Echinodermata > Ophiuroidea > Amphilepidida > Amphiuridae > Amphiura > Amphiura filiformis. The sequence continues at coordinate 9,321,871 of NC_092637.1, forward strand.
TATATTTGGGTCAAGTGAAGTATAGAAAGCATATTTATGTAGGTTTTTTTCTTCGGCCAGTTGTTTTAAATTTCTATGTAAATATGCATTGACATTGTCGGCGAATTTGACTGACTAGCAAATGTGTTATAACTAAAGTTTGCCTGGGATTCCTAGACTATCTAGACATAAAAACATGTCATCTAGTTATTTTCCATGTTTCTCACAACGAAGAGAGTATGATCAGTATCCGATATTATCATGCGCAGATCAGAGGTGGGTGGACAGAATATGAAGACACCTGGGTCAGTCCCACACCACATTTCGCCAAAATACATTCTAGAAACGCTTGCTGTTAGAATAAGAAAAATTTTAATGCTAATTTATTGCACATTCTAGGGAAGCGTGGTTACCTTTTTGAAATAACCGAGTGAGAGGGTTTTCAAGAAAATATTTTTCCTGTCAAAACTGAAGCATCCTCTGCATAAAAGAAAATATGAATATTAACTGCACATCATATATAACGATTCGTGATACCCAATTGTGGCACATTTGATGTCGTTTAAGAAGCAGAGAATTTTATTTCAATTTTATATACGCCAAAATATTTTTTTAATTGAGCAAAAATAAGGATAGAAAAAACGTTGAAAATCCTATGTGAATATTACATTAGACCCGCAAAAGATTACTGTTTCGTTTTTATGGTAATCTAATCTTTTATTTCCTGAAAAAACATTTGGGGTCTAAAATGGAATTTTTATGTAATTGATAAAAACATCGAACGTGTATACAAGAAAATGGTAGGTTTTCCTCTATAGTATTTTACTGACCATGGAAATGTACTGAGACACAAGCACGTCAAAATCGATATAATGTATTGTCCATACAGGCGCCCAGTTATCACTGTTTATTATTGGATTTTTTTGTATAAAACACGCAGTTAACTTAATTGGCGCTAATAATACACATAAATGTTTTTAGGCAAATAAAATTCCAAAATATGGTACGTTTTCTGCCTTTGCTTGTCACGTGGTAGGCCTATGTTGAAGTTGCGATTATACCTTCAAATAAGTTTCAAATGAATTCCAAGAAGACAAATGGCCGAGTGGTCTAAGGCGCTGGGTTCATAGTGTATCCAAAGCAGTCCGCCGCCGCCGTGAGTTCGAACCCCGCCTCCGCCAAACTTTAATGAAGTAAAATTAAAATTGAAATTTTAATTTAAAAAAATTTCATATTGGGGAAATGTGACTGGCAGAATTTATGTATGGCGTGGAGTGGTATAAAAAAAAAAATCGAGAAGCAAACTATAATTTAAAAACAAAAACCACCATACGATACCAGAACCACCCTAGCCTAGGCGGCTCGAACTGAGGCTAACCTGCGGGGACTAAGCCGGGACTGTACATATTTGTAACAGTTTCCAAAATTACATCCCCGGGTAGGTCCCCGCTGGGAAGGGGGGGTGCAGGGGGTCAGAGTGCCCCCCTGACAAAAAAAATGAAAGAAAAAGTGCCCCTCTGACAAAAAAAAACCCTCTGAGAAAATTATGAGGGAAAAGGGCAAGGAGCCCCTTTTCTAGCAAATGTAAAATACAAATTTTGTGACAATAATGCCCTTTTTTAGCCGGATAATGGGCGAAAATAGTGTAAAATACCATTTTTTTCACGCTACGCGCGCACATCATAAGGCCCTTTTCGGGAAGCTCGAAGACATACAGTCTCTGTATTGTATGATGCAAGTGCAATTTTTTTCGTCTGTGCCCCCAAAATTTTATTTTGCCCCACCTGACCAGGAAAGCTGGCTATGCCCCTGGTTACATGCGAGTGCGTTTATAGTTTATACGGGCACTACTTGCAAGTTTACATTAGTACTGGGTTATACAACCATGATGTGTCAGATTCCTTAGGGCTCAAGCTTTAATATTTGATGCAGGATGATCTCCTGAGCATTTTGACACCTCTTTTACTGAAATCGGCCAAAAAATTAGAAGGTGCCAGCCAAAAAACTTATGCTGACGGGGGGGTCATTGTCATTTTGCATCAAAATGTTATTCTAATATGCCTTATTCTATTGATATTGGTGTTGTTTTATATGTGTAGGCCTACATCCATATCAAAACGATGCACTTGTCGGCTGCTACATGTGTCTCATTTAATAGCTAGGAATAAATATCGGACTCATTTCAATTGGAAGTTACTTCAAATCCTCCCTTGAAGTCACATGGTTAATAATGAGTGTTCTAGCTGTATTCATAAACCATGTAACTTGGGATTGATTTGAGGTGATCTCCGCTAGAGATGAGTCTGGTATTCATTCCTAGCTATTATTTAAAATGAGACACTTGTAGCAGCCGACAAGTGCATCGTTTTGATATAGATGTACACACGTACATGTTATTGGTACCAAGGAATTCATTTTTGATTTTGAAAGTTGCATAAGATTCGGGGCATCCATATTCTTGGAAACTATTGTTTTATGTCAAAATTAGGGTATGATAATGAGGGCGCTTTGCTCTTAGCACGCGCACACTCTTTCAACAGTAAAATTTAGTGTCGTAAGTATGAAGATAATCATAAGTGGCACCTGATCAAGAAATTTGAACGTTTTACATGATTCGGTTTGACTTTAACACCCATTTGAACATTTCATGGAACGCTGTCATCGAAATGTACAGAGGTCAATGCACTTTCATACCATGTACATTTCAACGGAGGGCTTCATGAAATTACAAAATACGGTGCCACGGTCAAACGAAAAAAAAAAACTTAACGCCCAAGAAAAATCAACTGGCAACACTACAGCTAAGACAGCAAGTGCTAGTATTGGATATCTCAAGAAGAAGCAACCAGCCAGTAAGGTTGCGAAACGTCACAACTAATTGTGAGTACCTGGATTTGTTTTGAGAACTATAGTGATAAGCACAAATTTCTTGTAGAGGTTCCACCTATGATTATCTTTAGTTATGTACACAAAAATTTCAATTGGAAGAGCGAATTCAAATTTAATGCAAAGCGCCCTCATACCCTAATTTTTGCTGTTTCCAAGAACATGGATGCTCCAAATCTTATACAACTTCAAAAAATGGATTCTTTAGCACCAATAACATATAAAAACAACACTAATATCAATAGAATAAGGCATAGAATAATATTTTTGATGAAAAATGACAATTGTCAGACCCCCACCTCAGACCCCCCTGTCCGAATAAGTTTTTTGGCCGTCACCTTCTCATTTTTTAACCGATTTCAGTAAAAAAAGGTGTCAAAATGCTCAGGAGATCATCCTGCATCAAATAAGCTTGAGCCCTAAGGGATCTGACACATCACCCTTTTTTTACCCCTCTATAACCAACCCCTATTTACATTCGAAAAGTACTTATAAGTGACATTACAAACGATCATCTGAACAAGTCTATAATTTCAATTTGTTTTTATACTCTATATTTAGATGTAATAAAACCAGGACAGCTCATGGCTAGTGCTCCGTCTGACAGAAATCTCAAAGTAGTCAAGGTAAGCCACCAGTGTTGCCAGTCTTCCAAGAAATTTCCTGATTTTAGAAAAACATGTGATTTTTTTTATGTTACACCCTGTAAGGGCTCATATTGAAATACCCTACCACGTTTTCACACAGAAAGAAGGCAGGATTCCCCTCGCTAAGCGCGCGCCTCAGTAAAGCTCGGTCATAAAACGGATGGATTATATGCATCAGGATTTTAACAAAAGAAGGCTAGCACAGGAAAGCTGCAGGATGGCACACACCTTCCTGTGTAAGGGAATTTAAATATGAGCCCTAACTTACGACATTTAGGAATAAATATCAAACTCATCTCAAGTAGAAGTCACTTCTAAATTAAATTAAATTTTGGATTTATAAAGCGCCTTTCTCCAGATCAGCGCTTCAAATCATCTACAAGTCACAAGGTTTAGGAATGCTATCTGAATTTCTAAACCATGTAACTTTAGGATTATTTAAAATGATGCCCCACATGTGATGAGTTTGGTATGGTATTCCTAACTATTATGTAAAAAGACACATGTACCAACCGACAAGTGCATCATTTTGATATGGATGTGTATTTAACTATAAGCACCCACCCAAAATGACTTGGTTAAGCGCCCTGGGTATTTAATTGAACAAATATGGTAGGCTACTAAAAACTAATATTCTGAGTACCGGTATTTGAGAAGTGGCACTTCATGAATATTAATTATGAACCTTTAAAAATAAAAATAAACAAGAATTTGTCTTTAAAAAAGACAAGTTCACGGATCAGGTGTATAGTACATATACTTTGAGCTACTTTGATCTAACATTTAATATTCATATTTAACCTACTCTGCACTCATTTGACAATAAATAGTGATATGAGGCTTAATAATGATACCTGCGTCTTGACTCTGGAAAACAATATTTTTTAAAAACCTCATTTTGCATTTAGTTTTTTAAGCCACCTTGGGAGCCACCTACAGGATCTCATTTTGCATTTAGGTTTTTATTGCGTTGCAAAGTAGCAAAACTTTCTTTTTAATTATATGGCCCAATTCGTGCCTGGAAAAGGCTATCCCCTCTTACAACCTATCGACAGGTCTAAAATCTATAATGAGGTGTCACCGGGTTTGCAAGAGATAAATAATACCAAATCTAAACACCATGAAATTCACCACATCACGACCAAGCTCACATTGGGCGCCCCATTCCTTTTTTAAAGGAATTTTTATTAACTCTTGCTAGCTTTTGTCAGGGTCAGTGATATTTGTCTTGTCAATATTATACAGGTTTATACACATGGGTTATTACAAGAGTCAATAAACATTCAATTAACTATAGATAATGGACTTAGTTTTGTGCAATGTAGTTATATTGAACTTTATCTGAAGTAAATCACCTGCTACACAGTTTTCTATACAGAATGATATGTTTACTTTATGATTAGGCCTGACCTAACCCCTGCTGGTTTTGATTAACCAATCAGTTATGTGTATTGTCACCATGTGATGGCCATAAGCCAATTACAAACATGTTTCTAAAAAAGGCTAAAAAATTCCTACGCTGGACAGACTCTTGGACAGGTTAAGTGTTGAATAGTAAGTTCTCAGTGGGGCAAGATTAGATAAAGGCATACAAACTAGGGTATGAGATATTAGGAATTATTTCCTAGCCTCTTAATCACAGGGTGGTGTGCTATGTAGCTATTCAAGACACAGGATATGTAAGGGATAAACTGTGCATATGAGATATGGGTGCAAGTGGCATCATTTCACTGTCGTGAAAAAATGGGTAGGTATATATTCTTTTGTACGTAAAAGCCAGTCTGGAAAAGACCCGGGAAAGGGCAATACAATTGTATTATTTGGCCTAATGAATAAAAGCTGTTTAATGACTTGATGTCTTAAAATAAAAAGGTAATAGAAAAATAATTGTTTGGAAAGTGTTGGCAGATGGTAGCTCATAGTTGCTGACACCAAATATCTTGAAGTCTCTGGGAGAAAAGAAAGTCGGTGGAGATTCTAAAAGTGTGGACATTACATAAATCTACACATTTTCAGGTCCAAGCAAGCATACATGTAGAAATCTGCAATTTTCAGTGTTTTCATTTCTTTTTTGCTCGTTTTGAACATTTTTTCCATATTTTCCATGCTTTGCCTAAATGCGTGAAAATGCATGAGATATAATAATGCTAAATGTGCATGTAAATTGAATTGAATTTTTTTTTTATTTCTACAGGAGAAAGGTATCCAGACAACGCACGATAACTGTGAAGTTGTCAGGTCATGTGATGTGGTGATTCTAGCATGTAAACCATACCACATAGCACAAGTATCAGAAGAGATAAGGTCAGAGGTCACAGGCAGCAAACTTGTATTATCACTCCTGGCTGCTGTAACTATACCAAAATTGGAAGCTGTAAGTAGAGTTACACTAGGATCAACAGCAGCTCATCTATCAGGGGCACAGTTCTTTAACCCCAATACATATGTAGGCCTACATTCATTAAAATGACCTTGGGTACAAATACTCTGCAAGTTGAGGTCAAATTTTGCACTATGATTGTTTAATTGAGTTTATTGAACTATGCCATATTGAGATGAGGCCATTGTGGTTCATTGTGTTAGTAGATTATTTCAGAAATAGCAGGAAATGCCAAAGAAGAGGTTTCCACTGAATCCTTTACCTCACCCCATTTCATCAAATGACACACCAAAGCAGACGCTGGTGGCCGACGTCATTTTAATACGGCAACAGCCAATATCTTAAGCAAAACAAACAATATGATGGCAACACTGCCTGGATGTTGCACCCAATTATTTTTCTCCTTGCCATTGTGTGTTTTTAGCTCCATTGGCCCCGTTACGCTATTTCCTAGCGCAATAAACATTTTCACATGAAAATAAATGATTTTGGATTTAAAATGAATGTGAAGAAAAAAAAAATCCTGTGCCGGGGATGAGGATTGAACTCCGACCGCTCGGGGGCCAGGTAAACCTGTTAACCACTACACCACACAAAGCTATTGCGTGAATTTGTGAATTTTTTGTATTGTATCATAAATAGTGCGTTATTCATACAAAAAATTTAAAAAAAGCAGTACTTACAATGAGGTTCACTGTCGAACCTCAACGGATTTAGACTGATAAAATATTGCTTGATAACATACATACACTTTTGGAATTATTTGAGACATTTACGTGTAAAACCAATGACGACATCAAAATTCAGTAGATCTTGGCCGGCCCCCCTGCACCAAAGTATAGCTTGAAATACCCCTGACAAGGATCTTATTGCTAACTTTCCTGGTCTATCTACCCAGATGAAACTTGGCAAGCTGATCCTGGCTGCTACGGTTATTATAAATATTTTGGCTGATAAGAGTTCTGCGTCTGTATAGAGCTGCGTCCATGTGACTTATTGTTAAGAGCAATTTATCTAATGTAATTGCGCTATATGAGCAGTCAAGTTAGCTCAATCGATAAGGCGTTTGACTATGGTGCGAGAGGTTGCGGGTTCGAACTCTGACGGTGCCTAGTTTGCTCTCGTGGAAAAATTAAGTTAGCTTGAAATTCCCCTGGACAAGGAACTCACTGCTTATTGTCTCGTTGTAACCCGTACGAAACTCGGGGAGCTGATCCTGGTTGCGAAGGTTATTTGTGGAATGTCTAGGGTGTGCGCTCTTGAAGCTGCAAAGTCCCAGAGTTGTGGTTAAATGGTTTATGGAATGATGTGGGGGCGTAGTGGTCAGCGACAACCTGTAAAGTGTGCTGAGGCTTGTGGATCAACGCTCTACACGTTGTGCCTGTGCGTAGCGCACTATAAATCACTACGCTTTTACTTTTCTTTTTTTTTTTATAAATTGGTGTCCACCCACTGTCCAATGTTTGTTATGTCACGGGTTCGCTATGTTTAAAATTAGAGTGCTATGTCAATATGGGTAGCTACAAGGGTAAGGGATCTGTTAGAGTTAGGGTTGGATTCTACATAGAGAACATATTTCATATTCGACAGAGCAAACCTTATTTTTGACATAGTGATCCTTATTTTTGACATTGTGGCCTTATTGTTGATATAGTGAACCTTATTTTTGACATAGTGGTCCTTATTTTGACAGAGATTCTTATTTTTGATATAGTGATTCCTTTGAGTGGGTCGTAACCTATTATCGATAGTTCTTTGTTTAACAAAGGGCGGTTTTCGGTGAACGGCTCTTTTCAGAGCCATCAGTAGGTAAGGGCGGTGTACATGTCTCATTCTTAGGTACATTGTCCTGAATAAGTCTGAACTACTCCACGACGAAAGCATAACAGTTCCAAACTTGTCCAACGATGAACCCGCTAAAAAACCCACTAACTGTACATACTGTTATAAACTTCTGTCGTAAAAGCCTATCCCACAATTTTTTCCCTGTTACCAGGGTTTACCAAGTGGTACAAAAGTCCTTCATACTATGCCCAATGTTGCCAGTGCAGTACAAACCTGATATAACCTTTAAATATTGTGGTTCTTTTTTCCCTGTTACCAGGGTTTACCAAGTGGTACAAGAGTCCTTCGTGCTATGCCCAATGTTGCCAGTGCAGTACAAGACATGATATAACCTTTAAATATGTGGTTCTTTTTCCTGTTACCAGGGTTTACCAAGTGGTACAAGAGTCCTTCGTGCTATGCCCAATGTTGCCAGTGCAGTACAAACCTGATATAACCTTTAAATATTGTGGTTCTTTTTTTCCTGTTACCAGGGTTTACCAAGTGGTACAAGAGTCCTTCGTACTATGCCCAATGTTGCCAGTGCAGTACAAGCCTGATATAACCTTTAAATATTGTGGTTCTTTCTTCCCTGTTACCAGGGTTTACCAAGTGGTACAAGAGTCCTTCATACTATGCCCAATGTTGCCAGTGCAGTACAAGCCTGATATAACCTTTAAATATTGTGGTTCTTTCTTCCCTGTTACCAGGGTTTACCAAGTGGTACAAGAGTCCTTCAGTACTATGCTAATGTTGCCAGTGCAGTACAAGCCTGATATAACCTTTAAATATTGCGGTTCTTTTTTCCCTGTTACCAGGGTTTACCAAGTGGTACAAGAGTCCTTCATACTATGCCCAATGTTGCCAGTGCAGTACAAGCCTGATATAACCTTTAAATATTGTGGTTCTTTTTTTCTCTGTTACCAGGGTTTACCAAGTGGTACAAGAGTCCTTCGTGCTATGCCCAATGTTGCCAGTGCAGTACAAGCCTGATATAACCTTTAAATATTGTGGTTCTTTGTTCCCTGTTACCAGGGTTTACCAAGTGGTACAAGAGTCCTTCGTGCTATGCCCAATGTTGCCAGTGCAGTACAAGACATGATATAACCTTTAAATATGTGGTTCTTTTTTCCTGTTACCAGGGTTTACCAAGTGGTACAAGAGTCCTTCGTGCTATGCCCAATGTTGCCAGTGCAGTACAAGACATGATATAACCTTTAAATATGTGGTTCTTTCTTCCCTGTTACCAGGGTTTACCAAGTGGTACAAAAGTCCTTCATACTATGCCCAATGTTGCCAGTGCAGTACAAACCTGATATAACCTTTAAATATTGTGGTTCTTTTTTCCCTGTTACCATTGATTACCAAGTGGTACAAGAGTCCTTCGTACTATGCCCAATGTTGCCAGTGCAGTACAAACCTGATATAACCTTTAAATATTGTGGTTCTTTTTTCCTGTTACCAGGGTTTACCAAGTGGTACAAGAGTCCTTCATACTATGCCCAATGTTGCCAGTGCAGTACAAGCCTGATATAACCTTTAAATATTGTGGTTCTTTTTTCCCTGTTACCAGGGTTTACCAAGTGGTACAAGAGTCCTTCATACTATGCCCAATGTTGCCAGTGCAGTACAAGCCTGATATAACCTTTAAATATGTGGTTCTTTTTTCCCTGTTACCAGGGTTTACCAAGTGGTACAAGAGTCCTTCATACTATGCCCAATGTTGCCAGTGCAGTACAAGCCTGATATAACCTTTAAATATTGTGGTTCTTTTTTCCCTGTTACCAGGGTTTACCAAGTGGTACAAGAGTCCTTCATACTATGCCCAATGTTGCCAGTGCAGTACAAGCCTGATATAACCTTTAAATATTGTGGTTCTTTTTTCCCTGTTACCAGGGTTTACCAAGTGGTACAAGAGTCCTTCATACTATGCCCAATGTTGCCAGTGCAGTACAAACCTGATATAACCTTTAAATATGTGGTTCTTTTTCCCTGTTACCAGGGTTTACCAAGTGGTACAAGAGTCCTTCGTGCTATGCCCAATGTTGCCAGTGCAGTACAAGAGGGATGTACCATGCTAGTAAGGGGATCCAATGTTACAGAAGCGGATGTAGCCTTGACCAGAGATTTATTCAGTCCTATTGGTTTGGTTGAGGAGGGCACAGATGCATTGTGCAATGTAGGAGGAGCATATGGTGGTGCAATTGCATACGTAAGTATATTTTGTATTTGTGATGATAACCAAAACTTATATGTGACATGATCAAGGGGAATGAGTCACATGTCGACCCTGGTCAAAAATGAGTTTCACATATCTTTCTAAAGAAGACATTTAGAGCTTTCAAAAAACTGAAAACCCCAAGTTGATACGACTTTTCTTTGCGAAGTTACGTCACTTTATCAATCGCTGAAAACAATAGAAAACAAAAGATTTATAACACTTTCTTTGCCAATATCTCAAAATCAATGTTAGCAACATCCGACTCATTCCCCTTGATCGTGTCACATATTCAGACCAGCCCTCCAATTAAAGACCTATTCAGTGATTTGCTCATCATGAAAATTGTAAATCGTGGCCTAATGGTTAACATACTTGCCTTTAGTGCTTAAGGGCCCGGGTTTGATCCCCGGGGGGTTGAGATTTGCTGGGATATTGACTTGGGGAAAATATGTCTGAAATTAATTGGCAACCTCTGTAGATTAAATTCAGACTTTTCTGCTCTCTCCATGGTACATTTAGAATTGGGTAAATGAACCAAAGTACTCCTGTGTGCAGAGAGCCATACCTGTACAAGTATCTCGCAGCCAGTTTCGAAAAGAGTAGGGTGTTAACCCCTGACTGTTCCCAAACTGTCCCGGTGTTCAAATGGACCCCTTGATGGAAATTTAAGCTTCAATAGACGCTTTCACAGGCTATCCAGGGTTGTCAAAACCTGAACAAATCAAATCAAATCAAATCAAAAATAATCAAAATTAAGTTTTTTTGCATCTTTTTTCATCATAGATGTGCTAACATAGTGTGCATATGTATTTGAATGGAGCTTCAACGTTGTCAATACTGCAGTTTTCCTCACTTTTTGCCTAATTTTTCATTTCCATTATTTTCCAAAATAGCTAATGACAATTTTAATGACTTTGACTTATTCTTCACTTTTAAGGGCTGGGGTAAGGACGTTGACACAGTATTTATTGTGGGACCTGGGAGCACATCAGACACATCAAATTGCATCCTATTATGAAGAATGTCCTTCTGATATCAAATAATTTTGATTTTTTGAAATTGGCGATATAATACAAATTTTATGGCAAATTATTAAAAATTGATATTTTTACATTTCACAGTCCTCGAAGTCCGAAAATTAAAATCCTTTTGCAGACAGGTAACACACATGATTAGGAAAAATTTCCAGCGGGTTTGCTAAAATCACCACTGCCAGCAGGAAATATGAATATTTTTTTCCGAGCAGCTTACAATTTTATGCCTTTTGGGAAACTTTATTTATATCGTCAATACGGGAGGTCAAAATTTTCATATAATCGTCGAATTTCGTGCAATTTCATACACTTTAAGTACATAGCTTTAGATTTATGCAGACTTACCTAGTTTTGATGAAAATATGCATTTTTGACATGACACTCGGGACGAATAGCTACTGAATACAGCCGGAAGACAATTTGTAAAGATAACAGCTGAATGCCAATGAATGCTGAAATTTTACTCCCGTCACTTTCACACCCAACCATTTACACATCCTTTGTTTTATTTTACACATCCTGTCACACCCAACTCATTACGACAGCAAACACCGCGCCGCTGGGAGTGGAATGCACCAGGTGCCGGGACCAGGTAGAATGCACAGCACTGGGCCAAAAATATCTCATAGCTGCTGCTCGTGTTTGTTTTGCTGTGTAGGCCTACATTAAGAAATTGGCTAATTATTGTTTTTGTTTTCTTTACTGAGGCCTACAAAAATATTGGTAAAAGATGTGATGTTAAAAGAAATTTGTTGGAACGATAAATAGGCCTATGTCTTCGTGATAACAATTTAATTAAATTTGTGACAATATTTCTGTAACATAGTATCTTCTCTGATATAATACCGTACTCGTCGTAATTATGTTTATAGGACTATCAATAACATTATAAATAAGAAATCAGATTCAGAACTCATAATCGATCGACCCAGGCGCCACAGCTGAAAGGCACCAAGCCGTGCAAAAAGGAAACAACAATTATTATAGTTGGCTCAGTGATGTTAACACCCATAGGCCCCAGACTAAAATTGTGTTGAAACATACATATTTTGTATTTTCACTCTAGCTCTACCTATATTTCTGGGGAAAGAGCCCTAATTTATAATTTAAAATCTTTATTCATGAAAACATAGGCCTACATGTACCTGCAATTTGAAATTAAGTGCAGAAAGATTTTAATAGAAATAATTATTTGATTTCCACATTATTATTTGAAATGATATCACTGACGCTTTAATTTCAGACATATGATTTATTTTTCATGAAAATGCAATGTGACATCAATGGTCTATATGCAATGCGTGTGCATTACAGGGATGTGAGAGTTCCTTTTTTCAGCTGATTTCCTCTGTTTTGCCAAAATACGTGTTTTTCTTTTATTTTCAGCCCATATTTGACGTTTTTACCCTGATTTTACCCTGTTTTTAGTGATTTTCCTCGTTTTTGGTCCGTGGCCTCTCACACCCCTGGTACTAAATAAACTGAAGTTATGTGCATCGTATCATTATATCCACAGACCGCAGTTAGTCCGTGCACATCGTGCATTTCAATACTAAAATGCAGCAAACCTTTGACGAAGCGCGACTACCGTGATGTTGCAAATTCGGCGCTAACAACGCGACGGCGCACAGTTCATTCATAAATTTCCACTCAGCAACAACAGATCGCCTCAGCAGCCAATCAGAGACAAGTGCGTGCAACGCAGTAAATAAGCGATGTATCCTTACAATACGCGCTCGTCAAAGGTTTTCTGCATTTTAGTATATAGGCCCTTGGTTTATGAATATCAATTTTCTTCAGTCAAAACGCATTCCCGGAGCACATTATAGGCCTACCGGACATATAATCAAACCGGAGAGCACCATCAGCATAATAGGCCTGCCACTTGTTTATTAGTACACACCTGGGACGGGTTTCAGGCAATCGATCATGCCTCTACCCGCGTTATAAAAAGGGGTGGAAAAGTGCACAGGAGTGTGTAATTGAATGGGAGTGAAATTGCGAGGGTGCGAAATGTAGACTACGAGTTACTTTTAGTAGCTAAAATGGGCGTGTAGTCCAACGTCACGGGTTCACGGGGTCACATCACAAAACTTGGATTTATTAATTTATTTTATACTTTGAAACACTATATGCACCTTATTGATAGTTAATATAATATTTACTGATATGATACGGTACTTGTATTTGATTTGGCATCGTAAATTGCTGGATTTTCGATCCAACAGTATTGATCACTTTTGCTAAGATTATTGTACAATGAAATCACCCGCCATTTTGAGCATGGTGGTGTTCAGCATAGTTGTATGATCGCTATGCGTATTAATCTGGCGTCCCCGGTTCGATTCCACAGACGGCTTATTGAAATTATTTAGCATCTGTTCATCTTTTTTCTTTTACGAAAAGGAAAAACTATATTGCAAATCAAGATGTGTGATTATTTATAATTTATTAGCCTATTTTGCGCTCACTTTTAGTTCATACTCTTCTGTGGCTATTCCGTTTAAAGACAAACCTCCCTCTGGAATCTACCGGCGGATGGGTACTGCTGGGTGCATTCTACTGCCCTTAAGAGATCTACAATTTTAATTTTGTTTGGACTTTCACTGGGATCACTGAATGGGCCTTTAAATATTTGGTCCAATTCCTTAAGGTTCAAATTTTAAGTGCAGGTTAGAATCAGAGTGGTTGAGGTTACTTTTTTAATATCACAAATATCTGAAATGCTATACTCTGACAAAAGTAATCTGAAAGTAATGTATAGTCAAGACAACGCCCAAAAACATGTATCTAAATTGCCACTCCACAATGCACATTTGAAGTTCAATTAGCATCTTGCCTAATCACCAGGGCTTCTAGGATATCTCCGGCAATCACAACATTATGCCTGAAATGATAGAAAATTAATTATCAAGCACAGATCATGTGGTTTTATTTGAAACAAACTCATACTGACCATGCATAAAAACAAATAAATACAGCCGTCTCTCAACACGCGATATCTAAATTCCCGGGCGCAGAGATTGTAGAGTGCAATGACGTCCTAAATGCAATGAAGGCTGACAACAATTGAGCACAAGTAACCATGACGTTATTGCACTAGACAATTTCGCCGGGGGAATTATGAATATTGTGTGTTTGGAGCCGGCTGTTTTTATTAGTTTTTATGGTCAATTCAAGTTTGTAAAACCATGTGATCCGTGCTTGATAATTTTTTTTAACATATACGGCATAATGTTGTGATCCTAATGTAGCAACAGCTTGAACAGAATAGTTGAAATTAAGGGCCTTATATTTGCAAACAATACCTGCATTTTTATAGACATATGGGATTGTTAATATGGAGTGCTCAAGTGCTATCAGTGTACCTTTGTTGTAATATTTCGGGCCGTTTGCCCATATTTGGCCATTTGGGCACCTGTACGCACGTTATGGTATAATGCTAAGTGCTATCAGTATACCATTTCAGAGGGCTGGAGCTACTATATTTGTTCAGGGAGAACCTTGCAGTTGCCAGGGCAACGAAAAAAGGAAACCCTGTTCTATGGACCTGACCGACCCAGATTTGGAAACAAAATTTTCCTGTAAAAATGACCGTCAACCCAAAGTTCAAAAATATCATGAGCCAATTTTTTTTTTTGTATTTCCGAAAATTGCAAAATATTTACAGATTTTGATGCTTTTTTTTGGTTGTTTGCCAGAAGAAACAATAATTTATAGACTGATGGACCCTACTTGAAGGTCTCTCTGCTCATTCAACAAGGTTGCTTTTTTCAGTCACCTTATGGACAGCTGTATTTTTTTAGAAATATTTACTAAATCAAGACTTACTAGAAGTTTATATATATATATTTGTATGGTGTGTTTTAACTCTCTTCACGCGGGTGTCGACTGCAGACGACCAGTTTCAAAAAATTTTAAAAATTTAAAAAAATTTCAGAAATGTAAATTTTCATGACCATATTTGGAATCTGCATGAAAAATGCATTAAAATTAGTACAAGCAAGCCTAGTATTGGTTCAGTAGTTCTTAAGTTAGCTCTTGAAATTTTGAGAAAATATTTCAAAACTTGAACTTTTCCCATTGAAGCACATGGCTAGCATGCAGAGCATTAACATAAACAATAAGCATCTTGGGTACTGAATTAGGTTGAATACGGTGGTATCTTTGTTTGGTGTTGACTTGTTATTTATCGATTAAAAAAAACTTATCATTGATAAACATACAATTTTTTTTTCAGATGGCCATAGTATTAGAATCCATGTCGGATGGAGCAGTTAAAATGGGAATGCAGAGGCATATGGCTACCAGGATGGCTGCACAAATTATGATGGTAGGTGGACTATTCAAGTTGAAATCCATACACCCCCTATGAAAGATATGACCTTAATCTTCCACACAGGGAGTGTGACTTTCAAATGGAGTCACCAATTCAGTGTCATCTGCTCCAAAATGGGCAATTCCAGTTGAAATCCATACACCCCATATGAAAGACATGACCTTAATCTTCTACACAGGGAGTGTGAATTTCAAATGGAGCCACCCATTCAATGTCGTCTGCTCCAAAATGGGCTATTCCAGTTGAAATCCATACACCCCCTATGAAAGACATGACCTTAATCTTCCACACATGGAGTGTGAATTTCAAATAGGAGTACCTGGATGGGTGACTCGTTTTAAAATCTGCATGCCCGGTGTAGGAGATTAAGGTCATGATTTCCATAGGGGTGTAGGATTTCAACTGGAATAATCCAATAAATGATTGCCTTCTTTACTCCTAGCAAAGATCAACTACAGCTGTCTAATATTAAGCTACTTATTTGCCTTAACAGTATTTTAAGTAATTATAATAAGGTATGTAAATACCAAAAGTTCCTTCTCCTGTAGGACTAACCTCCATATTTAGACCAGGTCTTAAGTTAAACTTGTTTTGTGCATTTACCTTCAAGTTTTAGTGACCTGTGCAAAGTATCTGACTGTGGAGGTTTTATGTAACCAATGTACGTATACTGCTTCAATCTAGAAGTACAAACCAAATCTATGGCATCGAGGGTCGATGCTTTGTGTCACACGCATTGCATGTTAAAAATGTGATGCATAAAGAGCATGGTGCGCTTGGCAAGTACAAATCGCACAGCAGTTGATGCGCCATACCTCCAGTTTCCGAGGTTTATTTACCTCGTATTTCTGAGTTGACAGATTATGCATACATTTTGTCATACCTACAGGGTACAGGTAAAATGCAGCTAGAAACGGGTCTCCATCCAGGTCAAATCAAGGATTCTGTGTACGCGTGTTCACCAAACGGTACTACCATAAGAGGAGTGCAAATAATTCGACTGTGGAGTATTTATGTAACTAATGTATATACATACATTTTGTCATACCTACAGGGTACAGGTAAAATGCAACTAGAAACGGGTCTGCATCCAGGTCAAATCAAGGATTCAGTGTGTTCACCAAACGGTACTACCATAAGAGGAGTGCATGCCATGGAGCAGGGTGGAGTTAGGGGAGCATTGATGGAAGCAATGGAGGTATCTGTCAAGAGAGCTGAAGAAATATCGTGATAATGGATCTCGACTTGAAGGAATGTCTATTGTCATGTGAGTGCAATAGGTTCCGCTGCATTTAACCACAAATTGCCTCAGGCAAAACTCTTCCTGGGAACTAAACAACCCACAAAGTTATCTTCTGTAACTCATTGACCATCTGTGTCATATACTGCCTTTAGCTATAATGGCAGCCTGGTGATCTGGTTGGCTCATTGACAATTCTTAAACACTTAAGGGATGGGGTATGAACGTTTGGACAGTATTTACTGTGGGACATTAGAGCACATCAGACATATCGAATTGCATTCTCAATACGAGGGATGGCCTTCTGATATCAAATAATTTTGATTTATTGAAATTCCCAATGTAATACAGATTTTAATGGCAAATGATTAAAAATTTATATTTTTGATATTTAACAGTACTCGAAGTAAACTTTATAAATCTGATGATTTATACTTAAAGTGTGTGTAGGTGGGATGAAAGCCGATGATCAATTAAAATTTTGACCTTTCGTATTGAAGATATGGATTTTTTTCCCCAAAACACCAAACAAAATTAGGTCTTTTTGGGAAAAAAATCAATATCTTCAATATGAAAGGTCAACATTTTCAATTGATCGTTGGCTTTTCCTCCCATCTACATACACTTTAAGAATAAGTCATAAGATTTATACAATTTACTTTGAGGACTGTTATATATCAAAAATATCAAATTTTAATAATTTGTCATAAAATTTGTATTATATCGTGAATTTCAAAAAATGAAAATTATTTGATATCAGAAAGACATTCTTCGTATTCAGGATGCAATTCGATATGTCTGATGTGCTCTCATGTCCCACAAAAAATACTGTCAAAATGCTCATTCCAGATCCCTTGAAGACCCATTCAGTGATTTGCTCATCAGGAAAAAAAATCATCAAAATTTAGATTTTGGTACCTTTGTCATTGTCATAGATGTGCTAACATAGCCTGTTAGTGGTCCAGCCGAAAGCTGTGTATTAACATATGAATCAGTAATTGATATACTGACAGTATATAAATTAGCTACATGTATTTGAATGGGGCTTCAACTTCATCGATACTGCTGTTTTCTTCGTTTTTTTTTGGCCAAATCTGTCATTTCAAAATTACCAAAAGACAATTTGAATAACTTATCCTTCACTTTTAAGCAATTTATAAACAAGTATAATATTTTTTACCCCTATGCTGGGATCACTGAATGGGTATTTAAGAAAGTTCCTGCAATTACCTGTGTGATATGACACGATATCACACACTTTAGCGCAAGTGGGTCGACACGATACTCGTACACGCACTATTTGAACCAATCGGAGATGCATAGCAACAACATGACTAATCGATTCTAAGTCCTAGGTATTTCCTTGTAAAATGTAGGATTTAATTTGATTAAAATTTAATATACTTATGATTAATGTATTTATTGAATCAAAGTATTTAACTTATAATATAATGATTACGCCTGTGTTATATGAAATGATAGATGCACTCCACGGCTAAAAACAATACCTTTATTCTCTAAATCTTAACTACTGGAGAGAATTAAAGTTGTGATCAATTCTGTTCAGGCATTGAAACCTAATAGCAAGAAAGATGTATGTCCAATAGCTGCCTATTTGAAAAAACTGTTAGCCCTATGAGAACTACCTGCCGATTGGCCAAAATGAATATTGTGTCCAATTTTGAACCAATCAAGGAGGGTATCAATAAGATCATCTGCAAAATGCAAGTTAGACCATAAATAGTTTAAAGCCTAGTCATAATTGGCAATTGAGATGAACATTCCAAGTTAAAGGTGTCAACTCCTGAGGTAGTGGGAATTGACCTTTTCGGTAAATCCCATAAGCCTTTGCGAGTACACCCGAGATGTCGTCATTTGACGTCAAGCCGACTTGTAATGTGCAGAATGATATTCGCTAAATGATGTGCGCATCAGTGCAGATCAGCATGACATCAAATGACAACATCTCAGGTGTACTCGCATAGGATTTACAGGGGTTGGTAGGGATTTGCTGCTGAGAATTCTTATCCCATCCTGATACCAATTTTCCAAGAACTTTGGACCATCGCTATAATTTTCGACTAAATTTAATGCATATTACAAATGTTTTTGCACATTTTCCCAAATTTTTTGGAAAATTTTGCCTACAGTGAGACAAAATTGGGAAAATTCTCAAAAATGTGATCCATGTTTGCGGCACATTCCATTTACATACCCCCTGAGAACTTCAATCACCTGATGAATGAATCTCTACCCTAATGCCTCAATATGATGTTGATGGATTTCTCACAAATACAGTTTCAAAAAATCTAACATGAGGTAGCCATTGCACATAGGAATTTCTTGCACTCACATGATATTAAACTCACTGAACTGATATCTGCTGATAACTAGTTATCGTTTGATCAGCTCGTAATAGGCGGGAAATGTTAGGTTTTACTACTACACTCAAAAGTAGACCCACGTTAATTTGTGATGCTTCTGGTGAGATGTTACAAGATAATTCTCAAAATAAATTATTTTGTTATTAATCTGCGATGTTATAAGGCCCGCCGATTACGAGCTGATCAAAGTAAAGTAGTCACTGAATGTGAAATCTGGACAGGCAATGGACTATTCCAGTTGAAATCCATACACCCCCTATGGAAGACATGACCTTTATCGCTCCTACAGGGAGTGTGAATTTTAAATGGGGTTACCTGAATGGGCGGCTCCATTTGAAGTCTACACCCCCTGTGATCATTTTAACTTGAATAGCCAATTTGATTGATATGACACGCATACCTCAACTTAAAGGGAGTCTCCGGCAATCATAACATTATGCCTGATATGTTAGAAAAATAATTATTAAGCACGAATCACATGGTTTTATTTAAAACAAACAGGGAACAAAACTCATTAACCATAAAAACAGTCGGCTCTCAACATGTGATATTCAAAATTCCCGCGCCGAAATTGTTTAAGTGCAATGACGTAATGGTTATTAGTACTCGATTATCATCAGCTTTTGTTGTATTACTGGAACGTCATTGCACTCAACAATTTCGGCGCCCGGAAATTTTGAGACAGGTGTTTTTATTCGTTTTTAAGGTCAATATCGGCTTGTTTTAAATAAAACCATGTGATTCATGCTTACATATAAGGCATAATGTTGTGATTGCCGGAGTCATCCTTTAAAGCTATAATACTAGTAGACTGAAACAGTAGATAGAGCCTATGCAATACAACTTCCCCAGGGCCCAACTATTTTCATGACGTGAAATCCTGCGATGCACCTTGCAATCTGCCCTTTTCTGCGGAATAAGATATGGCACGCCGAAATTTGACTTTTCCCATGCAATCCATTTTATGGTAAATTTCGCAAAGAAGTAGGGTTTCTCTCCTAGCTTTCTGTTAATGAAAACGATCTGACAACCTTGTTTTAAAACTTGCACAAGCACTGTTAGAAACTTGAAATCTATGATGTCGTCAAAATCCCTGCAACATGCCATTTTCCTTGAATTTAAAAAGTTTTCACACAAATGAATATTTTCTGTGCAGTTCTCCACGAAATTGGTTACTGAATTATGTGATATTCATCCTCATTTATATGAAGTTCTGTCCTCCAGGGGCCCCCTTTGGGTTTTCCCATAATAATACGATAAAACAGTGGTAGGTATGAATGGTTGTTGATTCAATTTTGAGACCTGTCCTTCTGTCACCTTGGAGCTAACAATGTCCTCCAACATGGCTGCCATTTCAATTCTGATTATACTACATGTATTCTGATTGGGGGTATTGCATAGGCTCAATTCAGTTACTAACTCAGAAACTGATCTTCATAAGAAGTTGTACATTTACCAAAGATTACTAAAACTAAAGTTTGTTTAGTTTTTGTTACCACGCTCGTCAGTAAAGTTTCAAGTTACGCGAGTCAGTCATTATGTGACATGTAACTAACGTTAAGTGTTGCACCTTACTGCGTGCATGCCATTCTATATCTTTTTTTTTTTTCCGCCAAATATAATCTGAACAAACTTGAATAACAGTGGACACTAATAACTGAACTATCTGAAGTTACAGAGTGGTTGTCCGACAGGCAGCCGAAATGTATACACAAAGTTCTTTCATATCTTCTTCATCTTTCCATTGTCAATAAATTGTCATAAACTATAATTTGTGCTCTGTGCAAAATTTCCAATCTGTGCATGTTTTAATGAAAAATGATATAAAAAGTGAGAATTTTGATACAAACACACCCGTTTGTATAAACCCCAAGTGTGGTGTTTTCAACTGTTGAGTTTTATACACCCATATTCTGACCGTGGAGTTTCACACAAAGAGTAACCCTGGAATTATGGAAACCTTTGGGCCTCATAACTGCTAAATTGTTGGTCTAAAGTATGAAAGAAATAAAGCAAGGTACACCAACTTGATGTGGGGAAACGTAAAATGCAGACTAGACAGTATGCAGGGGGGGGGGGGTGCAAAAACAGCAAATGTAGGCATAAGAAGTAGGCAAAGTTCGATAGCCAATAATTACCACTTCCAAGGCCCACAGGAGTGCTAAACCTGCAAAAACAACAAGGATCAATGGGAATACAAAAGTGCACTAGAACGAGTGCAATATAAACAGACACACTAACCAAACAACCAGTGTAGGCACAAAAACAGGCAAAGTTCGATGGTCAAAAATTGCCAATTCCAGAGCCCACAAAAGTGTCAGGAAAACAGTACAAAAGTACACTGGAAGTGATGAAATCACTGCACTGTGCACATAGCAGTCAAACAAAAAACAGACAAAAAACAACCGATGTTTCGAGCAGATAAACTGCTCTTCTTCAGGGTCAGACAAAATATAAAGCAAACAACAAGAACTCAAGGGTTGACAAACAGAAGGCCTTAAAGGGGGGTAACTCTATTGGTTTTGGATATGGATTGTCTTTAAAATTTCATATAATATCAAATATTGTCCCTTTTATGCAGCTTTATAAAAAAACCGAGAGTATTTTCTACGTAAATGTGAATAAATAGCAAAATTTGCAACCCAATACTTGGTATGCGTGAATTGCATTCTGGGAAGGGAAGCAATAGCATGTGCCGTAATTCCTGTTCGTCATGTGCCATGCGTGCATGGTTGCACTGACATTAACCAAGCTCCACTGTACTAGGTACACATTCCAATACTACGGTGACATTTCCCCACCAGTCTTTTCGTGTTCGTCTGTATATCGTTCATGATGATTTTTATGCCTCCACCGGAGGTATTATGTTTCCTGGTTGTCCGTCCGTCCGTCCATCCGTCCATCCGTCCGTCCATCTGTCCGTCCGAGCTTGCGGGTGCAATTTCTCGTAACTGGTAAGATGTACAGTGATGCAATTTGGTGGGGGGATGGTCGTTGGCGGTCTTCAAATCCCAGTAGGTTTGGTTAGTGGGTCAAGGTCACCCAAGGTCATCTAGGGGTCGTCTGAGGTCAAATGAGCAAAAACTGTCGTATGGGCATGAAGCTTGGTGTACAGTGATGCAATTTGGTGGAGGGATGGTCGTTGGCGGTCTTCAAATTCCAGTAGGTTTGGTTAGTGGGTCAAGGTCACCCAAGGTCATCTAGGGGTCATCTGAGGTCAAATTAGCAAAAACCGTTGTATGGGCATGAACCTTGGTGGGTACTGTAAACATTTAGAACCAAATTTTTTTGAAGGTAATTTTGGGGTCATCTGGGGTCACGCAGAGGTCATCTGAGGTCAAATAACTTAAAACTGTCGTATGGGCATGAAACTTGGTGGGTACAGTCAACATTTAGAGTCAAATTCTTGGACGGTCATTTTGGGGTCACCCAGGGGTCATCTGAGGTCAAATAACTTAAAAATGTCGTATGGGCATGAAACTTGGTGGGTACAGTCAACATTTAGAGTTAAATTCTTGGAAGGTCATTTTGGGGTCATCCGGGGTCATCTGAGGTTCAATAACTTAAAACTGTCATATGGGCATGAAACTTGGTGGGTACAGTCAACATTTAGAGTTAAATTTTGGAAGGTCATTTTGGGGTCATCCGAGGTCATCTGAGGTCAAATAGCATGAAACTTGGTGGATACAGTCAACATTTAAAGTTAAATTTTTGGATGGACATTTTGGGGTCATCTGGGTTCACACAGGGGTCATCTTGAGGTCAAATTACTAAAAACCGTCAGTATGGGCATGAAACTTGGTTGGGTACATTCAACATGATACGCCTCAAGGTGGAGGCATTGTGGCCGACGCTTTGCGTCGAGAACCGCGCAAGCCGAGAACCGCTCTAGTTGTATATAAATTATGGCATAATGGCAATAGAGCTCAATAACAAAGCAAAACAGAAATGCCCCAACGACAATGCTGGAAATGCCCGTATTGAACGGAAAATTTAGATTTTAAAAAACTCTTTTTCATACCGATTCAGAAAAAAAAAGAAACCAAATATATTTCCCCTTGCAATATGTACATTTCAATGAATGTAAATAATTTTGGGTTTAAAAAATGGAGCAGAAAAAAAAGCTATCACTACCGGGATTTGAAAAATACGACGCTCTAGCCAACTGCGGCACGCGGGTAAGTTCGGAAGGAAGTTTTAAAGCTTTATAGTAACGTGGTCGATCTGAAGTCTCTTCAGCAGATATTGCGGTTCGCTTTTTTCATACAATGTGAATGATGCGAAACCAAACTAGCTGTTGAGGAGACTATAATTATCTACGATAAGCCTGTCCATAATTCAAGAAATTGGTAGCCACCAAGGAAGCTATTTTTGTGTGATTTCTCCGGAAATACATCGACTTGGAGCATCAAATTTCAGGATAGTAATGAGAAAAATACGATCTATTTTGTGATACCAAAAACTCATGAACAATGACAAAAATCGGGGGGATGATGTTGTCGATCGGGTTACGGACCTTTAACTCACTTTTGGCCTTTTTGAAATTTTGGTATCAAATTAATCTGTAATACCACAGATTCTTAAAATCATAAAGCCTTAACTCAATTCAACTTCCTATTGCATCTATAGCACAATAATACTTAGTCACATCTCAATGCAAAATATTATTTTACTCATTTTTCCCAAAAAGGCACTTTTTGAGTTGAGGCCTTCTGTTTGTCAACCCTCGAACTACATGCTGTAGTTTAAAACAATTCAAGTCAAAAATTGAAGACACCGCTTATTTTGCTCTGAGTTTGCTGTCGTGTTTGCTACTTAGTTTAATTTCAACTTGCCTTCAATTTTTGACTTGAATTTGTTTTTTTTTCGTTCCTGTTGTTCATATTCAAGGTATCCGCTTGTATCATTTATTGATCCTTGATGTGTTTTGTGTCCTCGTCCGTTGGATTTACCATTACCCACTTGGTCTAAAGTATATAAAGGTAGAATGGCAAAGACTAGTACTTGAAGCCATCTGTGTGGTCATATATTTGGCAAAGATGCTCAGTTTGTAGGGAAAAAAAAAGATTTTATCCAAAAAAATTTCGGTCAAGGTAACAAAAATTAGTTAAGTAAAAAAACGAATTTACTGATTTTTAAAAATTATTTATAAATATCTAGGACCCATTAAAAAAAACCATTTTGACCAATATTGAGAAATTTTCATTAAAAATGGTTACAAATGCTCAATTTTGCAAAAGAATCCGTTGTTTTGTAATGTTAGTTGATTTATTTTGACACCAAAATTAATACAAACAGTAGAGTTTGCTAGTAATTCTTAGTCAGTGGGAGTGGTCTAGTTCGTAGACACATTTCTGATTGGACAAGCGCATGATTTCGGGTGCCGTCTATCAGGCCGTAGACGTAACACGCGATAATGCGTAACATGTGTGTAGAGGTGCGCGTATGTATCGCGCTGGCTGCGTAGACTAGTGCGGAATACGCGAACGCGATAGCAATACGTGCAACAGAATACGTAAGTTGTAAATAAGTTTCGTTCATTTTATAATGAGGGGAGTTTTTATGACGGTAACTTAGTTATTGATTTAAAAATTTGTTTAGAGTTATTAAAATAATATTTAACTGACTAAGAATGAGAATAAGCGATAGGAATTTTTATTTTGCCTATCCTCTACCTATGATAGACAACAGGCAGGTCCAATATTTTTATCGTAGTGGATACCGGCTGCGCCGCATCCACTACTCAAAATGTCGTTTATCACACAGTAGAGGATAGGCAAAATAAAAATTCCTATTGTTTATTCTCTAATTAAGAAAAAAAAAAGGAAATCCTGACGGACCGATCCAATTGTTAAAATTCAATTGAGGGTAAGCAAACAATTTTTTCTTGGCCTAATGGGCAACCAGGTGTTGGAAATACTACTCTATAAGCAACTTTGTCATAAATGGCATCCAGGTGTTGGAAAAAACTACCATAATAGCAACTTCGTCCTAATGGGCATCCAGGTGTTGGAAAAAACTACCATAATAGCAACTTTGACCTAATGGGCATCCAGGTGTTGGAAAAACTACCATAATAGCAACTTCGTCCTAATGGGCATCCAGGTGTTGGAAAAACTACCATAATAGCAACTTCGTCCTAATGGGCATCCAGGTGTTGGAAAAAACTACCATAATAGCAACTTTGTCCTAATGGGCATCCAGGTGTTGGAAAAAACTACCATAATAGCAACTTCGTCCTAATGGGCATCCAGGTGTTGGAAAAAACTACCATAATAGCAACTTCGTCCTAATGGGCATCCAGGTGTTGGAAAAAACTACCATAATAGCAACTTCGTCCTAATGGGCATCCAGGTGTTGGAAAAAACTACCATAATAGCAACTTCGTCCTAATGGGCATCCAGGTGTTGGAAAAAACTACCATTAATAGCAACTTTGTCCTAATGGGCATCCAGGTGTTGGAAAAAACTACCATAATAGCAACTTCGTCCTAATGGGCATCCAGGTGTTGGAAAAACTACCATAATAGCAACTTTGTCCTAATGGGCATCCAGGTGTTGGAAAAACTACTCTATAGCAACTTGGTTGTAATGGGCATCCAGGTGTTGGAAAAAACTACTATAATTGCAACTTTCTCCTAATGGGCAACCATGTGTTGGAAAAACTACTCTAATAGCAACTTTGTCCTAATGGGCAACCAGGTATTGGAAAAAAAAAAAACTCTATAAGCAACTTTTTCATACTTAGCATCCAGGTGTTGGAAAACTATTCTATAGCAACTTTGTCCTAATGGGCAATGGTGTTGGAAAAACTACTCTAACAGCAACTTTGTCCTAATGGACATCCAGGTGCTGGAAAAACTACTCTATAGACCCATTCCATGTCAACTCCAGGGATGTGCACCGCAGCACCTCTTCAATTTTTTTCTTTTTCTGTGTGGTGGTAGATATTGATGAGAAAGTAAAATCCTGAAAATTTGAGCTTCATACTCCATTTTGTTTTCCCGTGGCATCAATTTGAAATTTAGGGGGGGTCAGCGTACAAAATGTGTCGCAACGGGAAAGACGATGCTTGGAGGTCCATAAATGTATAAAGGAACCCTTTACAACTTTGAAAAGTATGTATCCTGGGGTACTTATTTGTGTAGAATTCAAATCTGGCATCAGAAAACATGTAACTCGTTTACTTTAAAAGACAGGGCCCTCAAAATGCAACTTCGTCCATCCAGGACCAACTTTGGGGGGTCAGAACTCCAAAAGTAAAAATAATTTTAGTGTCCATTTTTTTGCCAGTCAGAGCCCTTTGGTAGGACAATACTCTTATCCAATATTTAGCCTATTAGAATACTTTTAGTTGAGAATTACCCATGGAAAACCCCTAATTGTGATGTTTTGTACATTTTGACCCCCTGAAAACCAATGTCAGACAATTTGATCCACCATCAACTTCAACATACCTGAAAATATGTCCTGGGGCAACATTTCTGACATATTGGTTTTCAGGGGGGTCTCGAATGTACAACACATGTACAATTGGGTTTTGCATTCTCCATATTGTACATAAAGTCATTATACATAGGCTCAAATCAAAAGAGTAATGTCCTACCAAAGGGCTCTGACTGGCAAAAATGGACAATAAAATTATTTTTACTTTTGGAGTTCTGACACTTCCAAAGTTGGTACTGGATGGACGAAGTTGCATTTTGAGGGCCCTATATCTTGTAAAGTAAAGGAGGTACATGTTTTCTGAAGAAAAAAAAAAAATTGAAGAGGTGCTGCCGTGCACATCCCTGGAGTTGACATGGAATGGGTCTATAGCAACTTTTTCCTAATGGGCATCCAGGTGTTGGAAAAACTACTCTAATAGCAACTTTGTCCTAATGGACAACCGTGTGTTGGAAAAACTACTCTAATAGCAACTTGGTTGTAATGGGCATCCAGGTGTTGGAAAAACTACTCTACAACAACTTGGTTGTAATGGGCATCCAGGTGTTCAAAAACTACTATAATTTAGTATAGTATAGTATAATTTAGTTTAGGAGTTTACATGAATGAGCTTTATTAAAGCATCAAAAGTCAATGCATTGTGATGTAGTCAATTTTAAGTTGCTCATAAATGGAATGCAAATCTGCCACAAATGGCTATAGTTAGGTCAAAACCTCATTTTCATTTCATTTTTTCATTTATTATTATTTTCACTCATCAAATTACAAAAAGCTAGAATACATACAACATAATAATATAAGTGAGAGTGAAGGAATCACAGGAAAGGCCAAGGAGAGGCCTGAAAATCTGTGATCCCTTGATTGGTTAATTCATCATTTGACATGACAGCAGACTGTCACTTCAATGAAGTAACAGTAAGCTGTCATATCTTGATATGAATTAACCTAAATACATGAAAATAACAGTTAACAATAGTAAATAAGAAAATGCACAACACAAATAAGTAATATAAATAATATCCAATTTGGTTATATAAACCAGATATAATAAGAGTTAATAGTAACTTTGCATAAGATGTTTCTTAAATACATGGCGGAATTGATTAATCGATGATGAACTTTTAATGCTGTTATCAACATTGTTCCATAACTTAGTAGCTGCATATTTAATAGATTTTTCACAGAAAGCTTTTTTGATAAAAGGAAGCCTCAGACGATCTTTATTTCTGGTGTTTAAGTCATGGATCTTAGACTGTTTTACAAACAAATCATCAAAAACACTTGGTAAAAATCCATTTTCATGCTTGTACATAAATAAACCAAGTTCAAATGTATACATATCCCTGACACTTAAAGTATTATACCTAATCAGTAAGGGATTAGTGCTACTTCTATAATCACTTGCACTTATAATAATGAAGAGCCCTCTTTTGAATTTTAAAAGATCATTTATGTATGATGAACATGCACATCCCCAAGCTAAAATACCATAGTTGATATACGGTAATATCAACGAACAATACAATGTATATAACGCCTCATGTGGGAGGAAGTTTTTTAATTTATTAATGATACCGACATTTCTTGAACATGTTTTAACAATATTATCAATATGTTCTCTCCAAGTTATATTCTGGTCAATTTGAAGACCTAGAAACTTAGTACTTGGCACTCTTTCAAGCGGTGTTCTTGCTGTAGAGTGCCTGTCAGAATCAAGAAAGAGTAACAAGTTGTACTCGGGTTTTGTGTTCTTCCTGGTACCGAGTAACATATAATTAGTTTTTTTAGCATTGACAGATAATTTATTTACCTGGAACCATCTATTCACATTAATAAGCTCTTTGTTGAAAACCTCCTCAACAACATTAAAGTGATTGTGAGAGTAAAATAAATTGGTGTCATCAGCAAATGAAATCACATCAAGTGAATCAGTAATTAAGTGAATATCGTTAACATATATGATGAAAAGTAGTGGACCCAGTATTGAACCCTGTGGCACACACGCAAGTAAGATTTTGCTGTTGAGATGAAACACCATTATAATAAACATATTGTTTTCTATTACTCAAATAATCCTCAAACCAATTGTGTGTAATACCTCTAAAACCATAGTGATAGAGTTTATCAAGCAATATTGTATGGTCTATAGTATCAAATGCTTTTGATAAATCTAAAAGACACCTGCTGTAAAATTGTCATTGTCAACAGCTTCAGTAATTTTGTTAACCAAGTCAATCACTGCCATATATGTGCTGTGGTTTTTCCTAAAACCATACTGACGTTTGTATAAAATGCGATGATGATCTAAATATGACATGCACCTGTTAAAGACAAGTCGTTCCAGAATCTTTGAGAAAATTGGTAAAACAGAAACTGGGCGATAATTCGAAAACAAGTCATTATCATCCTTCTTATATAGTGGAATTACCTTCGCTACTTTAAAACTGTCAGGTATTTTACCTCAATTTGGTGACCACTCTCTGGCTAGTAAGGTTTGATGATTGATTTGACTTCTATGGACCATTTAGAAAAAAAATAGCCCCAATGTCCCTCGCGAAAATCCCGGCATTTTTCGCTAGAGGCCAAAATCCAAAATGGCCGCTGCCACCATTTTGAAAATTTAAGTTTTGAACCAGAGTGACCCAACTTTGTCCTAATGGGCATCCAGGTATTAAAAAAACTACTCCGCAACTTTGACCTAATGGGCAACCAGGTGTTGGAAAAACTGCTAAATAAACAAGGATAGAGGCACTGAACAAAGAAGCGCTCAAACGTTACGAACTAAATAGCAACTTTTATCCTAATAGGAAGCCAGTTGTTGAAAAAGGGTCAGTAAGGCCACGAAAAGAAAAAAACCACCCTGTTTTGCAGGCCCGACCGACCCAGATTTTGTGTTTTGGGAGATTTTTGTTAAAATCAAGTAAAATCAGCCGTAGAATTTGTTGAATCACTTTGATTTGGTACTTCAAATTTACAATGTTGCAACCTGTTGATTAACTCATTCCTCCTAGAGATACCCAACACTGGTTTGTGGGGATGGGGGTTGTAGTACATTGTAGGATGAAAGTGTTTAGACTTCACATAAACAAAAGTGCAATATTTTAGAGTTATTACGGAAATAATACAAGAAGTAGGCCTAAGTCTTCTTTTAAAACTTATTATTTCTAAATTTTTCTAGAATCGGGAGAAGGAAAATTATTTTGAAATAATTATGTGTTCAGTGACTGATAAGAGTTTAGGCCTACGACAGGTCATTGATGAGGGTCCTTAAAAAAAAAAAAAAAATTAAAAGAAAGAAATTAAATCTGTGGAATTTTCACTTTTAATCCCAGATATACAGGGTGTCCCAAAAAAGAGGCTCCTCATTGCGCCTCTTTTCTCCTATTTCTGAAAAGTTGATCAAATATATTTTGGTATGTAAAAAACCTTGAGTCATTAGCTTTAATAAACCAAAACAATTATATCAATCGGCTCACAATTTTTGAAGATATGCTCTTTCAAAGAAATGTACCCGTTTTTCACTCTGTCCACGGAGAAGGTTTGGCTACTTCAAAGATTGAAAAGGAGTACACATACCATACATGAATATCAAACATTCCTCAATGATAACTTTATAAAATAACTTTATTTATGGAATGGGCTTTACCGGTGGGTTTATGGGCAATGCATTTTGTTAATAGTGTCATTAATTTGTGGGTAAAATGGATGCCGAATGGGACTTCTTTTACTTGCAATTACTTTTTTTTTATTATAGTTATTTATGCCTTTTTGTTTTATTATGTTTCTTACTTTCTTACTTTGTTGTTTCTTGCTTTCTTTTATTTACAACATAGTCATTTCTCTTTTTAGGATAAAATGTAGCCCTAAAAGACTGTTTGGTTTGTCTTTGGTTCTTCTGAAGTGAGTTTACTGTGCTGCTGTGCCCTCTACATGATTGCCTCCTTGGCGAATACAGGTTTCAGCCCTGGTCCTCATTGCATCAATTATGCGTATGTACCATCCTTGTGCGCGGATACTTGCGAATGCATTCAGTAATACGTTTGCGAAGATCTTGGATTTTGCCACAAAGAAAAAAAATCAAGTGGTGCGAGGTCTGGTGATCGTGCAGGCCACTCCACAGCATGAGCCATCCCAACCACTCTGATTGCTATCCGTGGACAGAGTGAAAAACGGGTACTTTTATTCAAAAGGGCATATCTTCAAAAGTTTTGAGCCGATTGAAATAATTGTTTTGGTTTATTAAAGCTAACGATTAAAGGTTTCTTTACATACCACAATATATTTAATCAACTTTTCAGAAATAGCAGAAAAAGAGGGCGCAATGAGGGGCCTCTTTTTTTTGGGACACCCTGTAGGTCAAAGTAAAAATTAGGAATAGGATAAGGCCAAATAAAAAAAATAAACATGTTTCACGTCCCCTCCCGCTTCGTTTTTGAGCTTTCCTCAATGTTATTTTTATTTTTTGAAATTCAGTTATAACTTTTCAAAAAATATGTCTAGGAAGTAGAGATGCTTTCTATAGCCTTGCTAATATACAAGAAACACTTTTATAAGGTTTTGTGATAGTTATAGGGGGCCTATCTCTCAGAACAACAAATAAAAAGAGGCCTCCTCCTTTTTCCAGGCATTATTGTATGCGCTAAAACAGCTCTGATTTTGCGATAAAAATAAAAAGCCCCTCTTCCTCCTTTTTTTTTCAAAACCGGACGTGAAACATGTTTTTTATTTTATTTGGCCTAATATTTCTTGTTACGCTAATCCAGTTGAAATCCATACCATCCCTACGGAAGACGTGATCTTAATCTTCCACAATTTGAATTTTTTAGGTCTTGGAGGGGGGGGGGGGAATGTATATCGTCGATACGAAAGGTCAAATGATGGACGGCTTTTTTCCCTAGCTACATACACTTTCAGCTTTAAGTACATAAAGTTTACATCGAGAACTTAAATGTCAAAAATATAAAAACACCAATTTTTAATAATTTTCCATAACTTATATAGCGAATTTCATTTTTCAAAATTATTTGATATCAGCAGGACATTCCTCTCCTCTGGGCGACATGGGGGGGTAGTCTGAGTAGTCATGGCATCTGCTTGGAATGTGACCCCGGAACAGTGGCGTAGATTTCTTTTTGACATGGGCGATGATGGGTTGGAAAATTGTCTTTGAAGTATAGTGAATCCAGCACCCTCCTGCCCCCTGCCATTCCCGCTTGTTACGCCACTGGTCGTCCTCCCACGCACACATCGCATAGTTGATTCTATTTGACATCACTAGCTCAAGAAAAAAATATTACAGAATCTAGAAACACCGTTGATTTTAAGCGGGCCCTATATTTTTGTATGCGTAATAAAAAAAAATATAAAATTTACTATGTGCCAAATTCCCGGGGCTAAAATGACTACATACAAATTTGCATAAATCGTCATAAATAAATTATTCTCTTTTCGTACCCCATGATTATGCAGTCAGTATTTTTTTTCAATATTTGTACCAGTCAACAGTCACGATGATTCTTAAAAAATGGCGGTGGTGGTGTCCCTAGTCGAAATTTGATAGAGATTTGATACATATCAAAACTCTATCAAACAGAATTCTACAGAATTGGGACATCATTTGATAGACTGTTTGATAGAGTATTTGATAGGTATTTGATAGGATCTATCAAAACTCTAGCAAAAACAAGGAAAGTCCATATTTGATAGAAATTTGATATAAATCTATCAAACTCTATCAAATGTGTCCAAATTTGATAGAATGTGATAGAATATAATAAATTGATGCATGTGATTTTCAGCTTATCTCTATCTAAAGTCTATGAAATGTTTAGGTGGATTGTCACACTCCTATCAAAACCATATCAAATATAATATATTTCTGTCATGCATCTCTATCAATTTTTCAGCTTGCAGCTGCCAAATTGTTAGCTGGCTATATCGAACCTCTCTACTATCAAAAGTCTATCGAACACTCCCACTCTTTTATATATCAAAAGTATATCAAACTTTTAGCTGGCTGACGAACCTCTCACCTATCAAAAGTCTATCAAACACCTCCACTGGATAACGATCCTCTCCTCTATCAAAAGTCTATCAAACACTTGCAATCTTCTATATATCAAAAGTCTATCAAAATTTTAGCTGGCTGACAAACCTCTCACCTATCAAAAGTCTATCAAACACCTCCACTGGATAACGATCCTCTCCCCTATCAAAAGTCTATCAAAAACCTGCAATCTTCTATATATCAAAAATCTATCAAATTTTTAGCTGGCTGACGAACCACCTCCACTGGATAACGATCCTCTCCCCTATCAAAAGTCTACCAAACACGTGCAATCTTCTATATCAAAAGTCTATCAAATTTTTAGCTGGCTGACGAACCTCTCACCTATCAAAAGTCTATCAAACACCTCCACTGGATAACGACCCTCTCCCCTATCAAAAGTCTATCAAACACTTGCAATCTTATATCAAAAGTCTATCAAATTTTTAGCTGGCTGACGAACCTATCAAAAGTCTATCAAACACCTCTACTGGATAACGATCCTCTCCCCTATCAAAAGTCTATCAAACACTTGCAATCTTCTATATCAAAAGTCTATCAAATTTTTAGCTGGCTATCGAGCCTCGCCTGTATCATAGAAAAAGATTTGGGGGTATTCGGGTTTTGCTTTGAATGCATCCAGGCTTGCTATATAGACACGCTTTATTGCGCGACGCATGCACTGCGTACAGGTAACAATGCCAAAGCGTATTATCACACAGGCTGTTTCCGCGCATGGTCTGCAAGGACCCAAATACCCCACATTTCTCCCCATGGCTAACGACGCCATTGTACGTGGCAATCTCCCCTTTCCTTTTCTATGGAATTAGTCTATATCTGATGTGTCAACACAGTTTAAAATTTAATGTAAATTATTTTAATGTTAATTTGGCTGCATGCATGGCTCGTACAGATTGTCATTGCATTGGAAACTTTAATATTAGCTTATAAATGTGCTTTTTAGAGGTTAACCAGACCAACCCACAGACCACATGTTACTTAATATAGTCATGTGTGTGTTAAAGCATCAAAGCATAAACAAATTGAGTAAAGTAGGCTAGCCTTACCTCTAAAGCGGGCCAACGCATAGGTTTAATTCAGTCATGTTGTTGTGGGGTTACTCATCATATTACCCATTTACCCTTATGAAAATAGCAAGCATTTTGGAAGCTTAAAAAGGGTAGTTTTTCGTGGGTAAAAAAAGGTAGCAAAATTGCAATTGCTAATACGCGGAAATGAAATTAAGGGTATGAAATTTGATGCAAAAAATAAAATCCCTGTTTAGTGTGTGAAAACAGGCGTGTGTTACCTGTTTAGGGTATCGTTTTAGCCAAGGGTTAGGCCTAAATCCTCATTGTTTAGGGTGTTTTTCAAAAGTCGATTATCGCGGATGGTGTAGAAGCCACAATGGGAGTGACACCCCGAAATCACTCCACGATTTATGTACCAGTAAAATTCGGTTTTCAGCTCATTTGCTTCCGTTAGTGTCTACATCTGAGAATAAATCTCAATATTTTATTTCAGAGGTGAAGTTTTGGCACGAATTTGAACAACGTCCGGTTTCAAAAATTGAGTGATTTTTTAGGTTAAATTTGCACCTTTTTTCTTTGCAGCAAAATAGCAAAAAAAAGTAGATGCATGGTCACCAATATATTCTGTTAAAAGAATAATATTCTACACGTGATAAGCTTTAATTTGATACCAAACTTTTTTATCTATAGTATGTTTTTGCAGTGACAAAACGCCATCCAAACGTGTGTATTTTCCTGTGTATTTCAATGGCGCAATCAATGGTGGTGCGCTCTCACAAGCCCATCTTTCACAAGCATAATTAGCAAGCTTGCAATACGCATACGTATGCCAAGTGTGCGCATGGTGCGATATAGACATCTGTTCCAATTTGCAATTGCAAACTCATGATCATGAACTGTGCAATGTGCATCTTGTGAGTATGGTACATCATGTACATGTAGTATATGTACCAAATTAATGTGTGCCATATAGTATCATGCAAACAATTTGTAGTATGATTCAGATATAGTAGGTAAGCTTATCAATTTTATTTTAAAAATTAAATCAAAATGTTGACTGTATATAGCCTACTTACAGTTTAGTACACACCCCAGGTACACACACCTCGAGCTGCTAATAAAATTCCTTTTCTGTAACACAAAATTTGCCCCCAAATATTGAAAAAACTGCAACTCCAACTGTCATGACCGTTTGAAATGTGAAAGCTGCCATGGTATTGACGGTTGCAGATCCCCCTTTTCTAGGAGCACCATGCAGTCATATTTGATAGGAATTTGATAGTGTCTAAATGTCTAAAATCAGCTAAGTCATATTTGATAGGAATTTGATAGTGTCTAAAGTCTAAAATCAGCAAAGGCATATTTGATAGAATTATTTTTGATAAGTCATATTTGATAGGAATTTGATAGTGTCTAAAAAGTCTAAAATCAGCCAAGTCATATTTGATAGACATTTGATAGAATTATTTTTGATCAAGTCATATTTGATAGGAATTTGATAGTGTCTAAAAAGTCTAAAATCAGCCAAGTCATATTTGATAGACATTTGATAGAATTATTTTTGATCAAGTCAAATTTGATAGGAATTTGATAGTGTCTAAAAGTCTAAAGTCATATTTGATAGACATTTGATAGAATTATTTTGGATTGAGTCATATTTGATAGGATTTTGATAGATTATTTTTGATTAAGTCATATTTGATAGGAATTTGATAGGAAAAACAAATTTGATAGAGATTTGATACTATCAAATCTATATCAAAATATGATTTGATAGGGTTTTGATACATCAAAACCCTATCAAATGCTCATTTAATAGACATTTGATATACATTTGATATATATTTGATAGTTAAATTTCTGCAAGGGGTGCCAAAGAAAAAACCCAAAAGGCAAAGTTAGTGACACGAAGAGCGTGACAATAGTGGAACGAAAATTTTAGTATTGGGTGCGGTGAAGTTGAATACTATCAATAATTACAATACGGGTCATCATGCATGGATGCATCAGGTCAGTTTTTAACATGTAAATAAGAGATAGGTCGCAATCTTGAATTTTTATAGTATCAATTATTAAATCTTTGTTTTCTGAACATGAAATTATGGGTTTGGTTTTTTAAATTACTTTTTACTTTTGATCTTTGTTTTGTAAACTCTAGCTGTTGCCCTACTTACTGTAGGCTAAAGCCAATAATACCTTGTAACTTTTGATAGGCATATACTATACAATATATTTAAAGAACCAGTTGTTATATTATATTGACGGTGAAATGGCCATAATAATTTAAGCTTTTGTTGATGTTAAATAATAATTTATGATCTGCCGTGATTTATAAAAAAAAAGAAGACATTTTCTGATATTAATATCCACGTTTAAGCAAGACAAGCATGGGTTACTGTCGTACTCCGTCTGCCTTTGTCCTTTACAGTAATTGTGCATGTTTTTGTTCATGTATGTTTGTTTATTTAAATATAATAATAATAATCATCATCATCATGCTAATAACACTAATGATAATAATAATAATAATAATGATGATGATGATGATGATGATGATGATGATGATGATGATGATGATGATGATGATGATGATGATGATGATAAAAATATAAATTTAATGTTTATACAGACTTGACATCAATCATGGAATATAATTTTGTCACGAAGTGCCAAGACAAATTTGAAAGAGGTCTGCATAAATCGTACTTATTTAATCGAGGTGTGTCGTGGGATGGTGTAAAATATTTTAATAGAAAATGGAGGACTACATTCCATGAGTTTACATTATGGTGTTCATATTGCTGCTGTTTGCCTCGTTTTTGGCGAAATTTTTCCTTTCAAGAATACCTAATGACAATTTTAGTGACCTGTCCACTTTTACGAAATATGTAAACAATTTTAATTTTTTTATAATAATTTACATAATAAATAATTTAGGAAACTTCACTAAAACTTGACCGCACCGCAACAATAGTTACTTTGACATGTTGAGGACAAGTAGGGTATTGCCAGTGTGCGCATTTCTCTTACAATTGGGCTGTTTTCAGAAGGGCAGAGAACTTACTGGCGTGTGGCTGTCCTGTACAACTGATATCCAAGCTATAGTTAGGGATCGCATGGGGAGGTTTTTTTTACTTTGGATGCCGCGCATTGTGACAGAATTGGGACAAAAGTCTGGTCAGTCGCCATTTCTACTGGTTTTGTACATGGAGTAATGAAGATATATGAAATTCTGTATTTAATGCAGAGATTGTCGTACTATCACTCAAAATGAAGGTTTATTGTTTTATTTTGGGGTTAGTGATGGGTATTT
Organism: Amphiura filiformis; assembly: GCF_039555335.1. NCBI lineage: Eukaryota > Metazoa > Echinodermata > Ophiuroidea > Amphilepidida > Amphiuridae > Amphiura > Amphiura filiformis. The sequence goes on from NC_092637.1 coordinate 9,358,640, forward strand.
GTACAATTTGGGAATCAGGATTGGCACAGATAGTGTGTAATGGTAAGCCAGTTTTATCCTTTTTAAGTAGACGCATTCAAGTACATGTATTTACAGGTGTTTAATTATTATATATTATGTACATGTGCATGTATTGCAATGATAGAAAGGACTTATCTTGACAGTACTGCAACTTAACCCCTTGAACACTACCTGCCGATCTAACGTTGCCTCTGATTGGTCAATTACATGATATCGTCACTTTAATCACCAATCAGAATGGAACTTTGCAAATAATTCACCCCAATTTTTTTGCGTGGTGAAATTATTCTACCAATGTTGTTGATTGGGCCAATTGATAATGAAAACTTCTTTTTGGCCAATCGGCAGGTAGTTCTCATGGGGTTAAGTTGATTTTGTCACTTCTTATTTTAAATGTTTGATATTCATCAGCATCATCATCATCAGTCGGCTGCGGAGCAGGCGACTACAAGCTTTCTCCAACTGTCGCGATCTTGGGCAAGCGAAACAATTTTGTTTGGCTGCAGCATCCCTTCAGTATCTCCTAGGAGGTGCTGGACATACTGTAAGTACAGTGTGCGCGGCCGTCCCGGTTTCCTCTTCCCATGTGGTGGGGTATAAAGGGCATATTCTTTCACAGGCTCGCCATCTTCAAGACGTAGTATATGGCCGAGAAATTTGAGTTGATGAAGCTTGACTCTGGCAACCAGTGGAGCGGTGTTGGTCAGGTTGTAGATGGTTTCATTTGGAATCCGATCCACACGCTTGATGTTTAACATGACTCTGTAGCAAGATGTTGCAAATGCAGTGATCTTGTTTTCCATGTCCTTGGTAATTACCCATGACTCGCACCCGTACAGAAAGACAGTAACACAAGTTGTCTCAAACAGCTTGATTTTTGTTTCGATTGGCAGGGACGGGCTTCTCCAAAGGCGCTCCAGTTTCCAGAAAGCAGCACAGGCTAGTGCTTTTCTTCTTTTTAGGTCTCCAATACTAGAGCCCATCTTGGAACCCAAATACTTGAAGTCTTTGACATGGTTGATGGTACTACCATAGACTTCTAGTGCTGGTTGGGCGTTACAGTTTGCAGTCATATATTCTGTTTTAGGTGCGCTGATGACAAGGCCTAGATCTGCTGCTGCAGTTGCAGTCCTAGTAAGCTGTGACTGGGTCCGGGCTATGGAAGATTCCAGCAGGGCAATATCATCAGCAAAATCCAGGTCATTCAACATCTTGTCAAGATACCTGCTTGACCGACGTTGGTAGGTAACAATTTCAGCGTCAATTCCAGACGTTGATTTCATCAGAAGGTTGTCTACCAGGATAATGAACAGGAATGGTGCCAACACATCACCCCGAAGCACTCCAGTTGTTACTTGGAAAGGCTCTGAGATAATGCCATCTACCATAACGGCACTACTGGAGTCTTTGTAGAGCACCTGGATGGCATTGACCACAACCTTTGGTATTCCATAATGCCGCAGCACTGAAAACATGACGGACCTGTTGATGGAGTCAAAGGCTTTTCTGAAGTCCACAAAAGTGACTGTTAAGGGAAGTTGGTACTCCTTGAAGCCTTGCATGATCCTCCTCAAAATGTGTATTTGCTGAGCACAACTGCGACCCGATCTAAAGCCAGCCTGGATGCTTCTCAGTAGAGGATCAAGGTGAGGTCGGATCCTGTTCAGAAGGATCTTGTTGTACACTTTTGCGGCAATGGACATAAGCGAAATACCACGGTAGATATTATTTGTTCAAATTGTTTTTAATTTCGTAAACAAATACACCCGAAATCAAATTAAATTACTCAGGGCACATCACACAGTCCCCGGGTCAGATGCTTCCAGTCCAATCATCCTGCTTGAGCACAGATGTAAGGACCGGTCTACCATTGTTTCTTGCTCCATTCGAACAAATTGAGCCGAAACAACAGATGAAGGAGTCGGCTTAAAGATGAATGCTACTGTGATGTGCCCTGAGTAATTTAATTTAATTATTTAGCTTTGTTTACAAGCTGAAAGTATTTCATGAGATGGGAAACCCCCTTGCACTTGCAAGAGTTGGTGTTTTAACCGGGTGTTTTAAGTCATTTTGGGATTCCCCCCAAATTATTGTAAACAAAGTCAGATCTATGTTTGGAACTTGGAAATTCCCAGCTCAGTGTTTTGCACCATAGGAAAAACCCCAGGAAGTGATGTAATGTAAAAGGTTAATGTGTATAATTAATCGTGGGAAAAGCCCTTGGATTGTGAAATGGAGATCATTTTGGAAATTCCCCTCAGGAAGTAAATGTGACAAAATGGTCTATTAATATATTGAGAGTATAAAAATGTGAGAGCCTGAGTTTGCTGATTACAGAATGTCATGGGAGATTCTAAAAATCCACACGTGTGTGATGGTCTTCGTGCTTCAAAAACGAAGTACATTTCAACCAGTTTACATAGCCAATAATTGAGCTATTTTAATACAGCAACGAAGGAGATTTCGAGTACACAAATTTGCTTTTCCTCATCAAAGGATTAAAGTTCTTCTGTCGAATTGCTGGAGTTTGCTGGGTTTATGAAAACCACACATATGTCAAATACAGCGGAGCAGTGTTAAAGAAGCCTGTTCCCTGGAGAAAGAGTGATTGGTGAAAGAAATACCATTTTTGGAGAAAGCAGCGCAAGGAGATAAGATAAATATTTGGAGAAAGCAGCGCAAGGAGATATATTTTTGGAGAAAGCAGCGTAAGAAGATAAGTGATCGGAGAAAGCAGCATCATTTTCGTGTGAAGATTTCATACGCAAGGATATTTATAAACGCAAGTGTACAATGGATTAAGTAACCGCTGGTTAAGTACTGACCGAATAAAACTGTGATTGTGTGATTTTATTGTATATGCGATCATTATTATTGTTGTTATATGTACCAATCATATTTAACTTTCAATTAAAGACCTAGATTTTGTTAGCTTAATGAAACAGTGTATTTGTGTTGTGCATTCGTGTGAGTTCGGGTAAAAGGTGATTTTGGCCTTGAGTCAAGTACGACTCGTAACACTACCAAGACAAAGTTCATGTCTTTTAAACATACCAACAGGTCAACATCTACACAAATAAGGACACAAAGCTAGATGAGGTGAAAGACTTCAAATAACTTGGAGCATGTCAAAACACGATAGGCAGAAGCTTGGAGTTAAGACATGCGTAAACATTACAAATATGCCAAAAAATCAGGGTTGAAAAAATAAATTCAAAAATTAAAAGATCGTACATTATTAAATAATGTTCCTCTGTGCACAGATCCCGGTGGATTCATACTGATCAGCGACAGTGCAGGTGGTCAAACAATATATGCTGCACCAATTCCAGGGAGTACATCAAGTACAGACAAAGTAGATCTCATGGTTACACCAACCAGCATTTTTACAAGCATCGCTTTTCATCAGGCAACTTCAACACTGCTGTGGGCAGACTCTTGCCTCGAAGCAGGCCCCCTAATTCCACCTCAAATTTACCGCCAACCTATAAATACATGTTATAATGACGGACCTGAGGTGTTTTTGGGTGGTAACCTCAGACCAGCTTCTGGAGGTGAGTTTATTTTTTTTAAATCATTAGGCCTCGTATCCATAGGCTGTTCCCTTGTGGCGTGTGCCCTTGTTCCGTGTTTACTTTTTCCCATGTGACCTGCCACACAGACAACGAACCTTTGTTTTGCTTAGTGGCCGCTACGGTTCGTTGTCTGTGTGGCAGGTCACATGGGAAAAAGTAAACACGGAATAAGGGCACACGCCACAAGGGAACAGCCTATGGATACGAGGCCCTACAGCCAAAACACAGGTGCAGCATAAAAATTTAAGGTATAATAATTGAACCACCAGGTATAAAAATTTCACATATTGAAGATGAATGATTGATTTTTGTGTTGTGTTTTTGATTCTTCGTTTGATAGTTTGTTGTGGCGCCCTCTTGGTTCCGGTTGGTCATGAGGTTGTCCCAGACAAGGTCAATGTCTAATCCCTTGTCACGGTTCAGTCTAAGTCTTTTGACTCCCTCTCTAACACTTTTACGTTTTCCCAGTCAATCTGGTGTTTTTTGCTCCTGCATAACTGTGTAACATATCAATTCCTTTCGCTCTGAAAGTCAACAATTTTTTTTCGCTTTTCCCTAATAATGTGAAAACCGAGAATTGCACACCTGGTTGACAATAAGGTCAGTTTCAAACCGAAATGTGTGTGTGGCTGTTGTACTGTCTTGCATAGTGGTCTCGTCGTATTCATTTAGATGGGGTGTATAAATAATAGTGTTTTAAAGACTACGCATGACCGGTGGACGACCCTGCAAGTACTGCGAAATTTGTTGAAACTTATGATTGGATTTCTTGATAAACCACTTAAACGCGGGGAAAAAGTTTGGACAAGCAATGTGAATTTCATATCATTGGTAATACCGTATTCTTAATTTTACGTGTAGATTTGTTGATGTAAAAAACAAACACTATTTTCTATGGAGCAACCTGGTGAAACACAGCCTTGCGTTAAACGACCACTAATTCTCTATAACGCAGTTTTCAATGGAAAAATAGGTAATTTTAAACAGGATTTTTCATACATCGAGTTCTCATAGTGAAAAGCCATTATTATCAATTAGAAGGTTGAATCCCTAAATGACCAAAATGTCAACATAATGATGACATGAGACTTTGTTTGTTTTAAACCACTGAAGTGTAAATACCAAAACCTCACAGTGCACCTTTTTTGGGACTAGATAGGAGCACACCTGGGTGGGAAAACCGATGTGTAGCAGACGAATTTGGGGAACTTTTCAAAAAAAATCTGTAAATAATGGTAGAAAACACGTCATCTCTGCATGTTACTCTAAAATTTGCACATTTTTGGCTATACAGCTTGGTATTTTCAGTGATTTTTAAGCATCTTTTAAAGATGCCATGCAAGAAAATAGTCCCTCTGTTGTTTTCAAGCATTGTCCAGCTCTAATTAATGGTATATGTATAGATATGTTTTGTGTTGTTAAGTTTGACAGTTAATGTAAACTAATTTCCATTTTATTTGCATGAGATGGCTCGCTTTAAAAGCTTTCCTAATTTAAATGTAATATCAAAAAGTATACTTTTTAACTTATCTTATTCATAATCACTATTTATTTTATACAGAAATAATAACTGGAATTACCATTGACGAAACAAATCATCAATTGTATTGGGCAGAACGGTACATTGCCGTTGGTACTGGTGTTACATCTCATGCGATATGGACGGTTTCTCTCAATAGTGAAAACGCCAATGATGACAGAACCAAGCTCTATGACGATCCGTATTCTAGCACTGACCCGACTGCTGAGATCGTAGACCTAGCATTAGACCCGATTACTCAAGAACTTTATTGGGTATTAAACACCAGGACACCAAATACAGCAATTACAAGACGAGCTGAGGCGGACGGCAGTGGAATTATTGCATCAAGGGTGGACTCGGTTGCTATTTTTGGCTATGTAGGAATTGAACTCGACATCACTAATGGAAACATATATTGGCAACATGCGGCCAATTGTCAAATTGATCGTCTCGATATCGATGATTTTACATCCGGGTCACCAACTCAGCTGTATACTGATATTACTTGCACAGGCATTGATTTTTTTCTGTCTACAGTGTCTGCAGCAGAGGGTTTTTACATCTTGAACAGTATCGACGCATTAATCCAAGTTCCCTTATCAGGCGGTGCGGGAACAGCAATAGTAAGCGATTTCGACATCAGTCCTTCTTCACATCATATGATTTTTGTTCCAAATTGCCCAGTCCGACAAGAAATATCATTGACGGCTTCCAAATATACCACGTTTGAAGGTGATACCAATTTTGCCGTCGGGGTACTGCAAACAGGTGCACCCTGTTACGACGCGCTGGTCCGTTTGGTCAATTTTGGCGGCACGGCTTCACGGCCTAGCGACTATTCTTCCATCGTTAATGGAAAAGCCGAATCCTTGGACAGCCAAACCATTCAGTTTCAAAATTTGCAAAGTTTGATCTCTGTGCCTTTTGAAATATACACCGATGATCGTACTGAAGGTAACGAAACTTTCATAGTAGACTTAGCCGATCCTTCCCCATTCGCATCTATTAGCCTGGGTGGTATTACCAGAGCTGAAGTAACTATCATTGACAAATCGAGTTACATCCAGTTTGTTCAGAGCACGTATGAAGTCCGCGAAGGTGATCCGACCCTGATGACCATCACTCTCGAGAGAAATGGCAATCTTGAAAACTCGGCAAGTGTAAGTTTAGTTGCCACACCAAGAACGGCAATGGCAGGTGACGACTATGATCCAAATATCGCCGATGTATCCTTCAACGCATTTGAATCTACAGCCACAGCCGTTATATCTATTACCGACGACGACGAACTTGAAATGGATGAAACCCTACAAATTTCTATCGTTGAACCTCAATCACAAGGTCAAAGCAGCACAGAAGTCGTAATCAAAGATGACGAAATCGGATTCACCTTTCAGCAAGATGGTTACGAATTCAACGAAGATATTGGCCAAGTAATCATACCTGTTGAGCGGATTGGATCAACAGAGGTAGAAGGAAGTGTTAATATTGCGTTCCATGATTCCAATACAGCAATGGTTGGAGAGGACTTTACCCATTCTAACCCTACCACGCTCACGTTTGCCCCTGGACAGTCTGTTGTTAATATCTACGTAGACATCACAGACGACAATCGCTACGAAAGTACCGAATCCTTCCAAATCTCTATAAGTGACCCTCAACCAGAAGGATCCGATATTATCATCGCTACTACAACTGTGAGTATACTAGATGACGAGGAAAATATCCGATTCGCTGAAAACCAAGCCACTGTGCGGGAAGGCGAAACCACCGTAGTTCGGCTACAACTTATTCGTGATGTAGCTCTGAAAGAAACAAGCGTTCTCATTACTTCATGTGAGCCTTACAGAAGTGCTGTAGGCGGCCAGGACTTTGTCCCGATTAACTCCGCTGTAGTGAGATTTCTTTTAGGGGAGACGACTGCGTACACACCAGATGTAATCATCCTCAACGATAACATTGGTGAAGTCTATGAGTCTTTCAGGCTTGTCATAACTTCACCAGAGCAAGGATCTATCGCATGTAATGAAGATATGACTAATGACATTTACATTGGTATTATCGATGACGATGGAGCAACACACAGGTTTTCATCTTCAAACTACGTTATTCCGGAGTATTCTGCTAATTTGAAAGTTCGAATCAACCAAGAGGGTATACTTTCAGATGACGATCAACAACGCATAACTCTGTCTGCAATAAGTGGATCTGCAACAAACAATCAAGATTTCGTTTTTAATGGTCCACGTAGACTCAATTTTGGTGACACAGGTTATACCGACGTTCTGATACAGATTGTTTCTGACAACGAATACGAGCAAGGTGGCGAAACCTTTACCCTTCAACTAACTAATGATGACGGGGATATCATCGATACGGCTTCCGTAACCATCCAAGATGACGATCGTCCACCTACTCCAACACAACCGCAGTCCTATTACTTCAGAGAAGATTCAATCACCGTGGTGGAATCAAAGGGAGAGATTCGAGTTGTCGTGTTACGCACTGAGCGATCCATACCGGCTACAATTTTAATTGATACCGTTACTGGATCTGCCTCGCCAGGTTATGATTATTTCCCTCTCAATCGGTATCCGGTGGAATTCAGCGCTGGTGATCTTATAGCTGAGAGAATTATCTATATCGTCAATGATGAAGATAATGAAGATACAGAGACCTTCCAGGCTGTGTTGTCATCCCCTACTGATGGCGGATCTATTACGGGTGGCCCATTGACCGTTAACATAACTGACGACGATGAAAGCATCGATAACTCCTTATCCACAGAGGCTGTGATCGGTATTATCGCTGGGATATTAGGGACTTTGTTCGTACTGGCGGCATTGATGTTTATATGTTATATTGCGCTAATAAGAGGAGCATCCAATGGCCAACGTACTCCCATTGCGGTGCCACCTGTCCAATATAACAAAAGATTCGGGCAACCAATAACCTATTGAGTCTTGCGAAGGAAGATTTTAATGTGTTGGTGATGTTGGTAGTAGGAATCGAAATGAGAAGGTTGATGTCCGATGTATTTTCACTGCTCTACTAGATACAGTAAAATCAGTACTAATGACCTAGGTTTTTTAAAGATAGTACTTATTAAAACAATAATATGACAAAAATGAACAATATGATAATATCATTTGACAATATTTAAAGTCAGTGACGTAATGGGTAAGGCATACAATAGTATAGAGTAAATCTTAAATATGTATAAAATGGTTGAGGTATATTTGAGTAAAAATGGGTATCCTAGAAAGCCCTATGCAAATGTTCATGGTACGATACAAAGAGCCATCGTCACCTATCGGGCACCGATAGTGCTATAGGACCAAACTAGATGTTGTACCTTATAATATTGCTGTAAGTGTACTAAATATAATCACTCAATGTATAATTTTTTTCCATCTTGTAGCGAGTGACTATTCGTCCAATATTCATTTGATATTAATTACCGCATTTTTGTGATTTATTTTTCAAAAACTGAAGCTGTTTTTGTTTAAATCGAACGTTACCATAGGATTCCTCGACTCATTTCCATTCCAAAAATGTTAATTACTACTTTACATTAGTTATTTTTTGGTATAGTGAAATATATAAACATTTTTTTTGGGGGGAGGGCACCCCACGTGGTATTCCTCGGTTCCAAAGCACAGCGTTTCACAATACGCTGAAAACAACTGATACACAGTCATTAACCTCTGTGGCACTTGTATATAACACCATTATTAAAACAAAATTATATATTTTTGTAATTGTACAGTTTTAAATATCAAATGTGTACGTAAGCAAGGTAAAATAATCTCTTAAGATATATAAATAATGAAAGAATATTTTGAAAGAATTTAATTTGAGGAACATAACTGTAAATACGGGTTTTTAGGATTTGGTATAATGGGTAAGATAATATGTAGCTTGAATTTCGTCGTAAAAGTGATGATGTAACAGGACTAACTACCATAGCAATAGGTTACAATAATTTTTGAATATATCGCCCAGCACTGCAAGCAGGTTGCACTCATCACATGTGTATGTCTGCAATCATAGATTGATTACAATACCGCTCTTTTCAAAGATACTAATCGTACATGTGCGAGTGATCAGCATGATAATAGAATTACGATTCAGGTCTTTATCCTTGTTCTTTGACATCTGTGGTTCAATGCAGAGATACTGCGTACCATTGCAGATCTATCTATTCAAAAATTGTGTTCACCTATTGCTATGGTAGTTAATCCTGTTACATCATCACTTTTACGGAAAATAAAATAAAATAAATATGTGAATATTTAACTTTTGCTGATAAATCGTTATTATTGGTCATTGTTTCTTTCTACTCGTAAATTTTTGCGTCAAATTTTGGTCAAACTAGCCTACGTATAGACCGATTATTACTCTGGTCTTCAGTGGTGTTATTAAATTTACAATGAATCTTCCTGAAATTATAAAATTGACAAAGCGTAACCTTGAACTGAAAGACAATATCATTACAATTTTGTTAAGCGTATAATTGTTCAAACCTTTTTATGTTATTGTTTTGGTCAGTATTGTTATTTAAATTATTGTTATTGTTATGTTGTGAAGTTCCATTTGAAATGCATACACTCTCTATGGAAGATATGACCTTAATCTCCCACACAGGGATTGTGAATTTAAATGGGATTACAAGAATATGTGACTCTTTTTGAAACCCATGTGTGGAAGATTAAGGTCATGTCTTCCATAGGGGCGTATGGATTTTAACTGGAATAGTCCATTGATTTAGGTTCAAAGTCCACATAGATGAAGACCTGGTGTGAACGAGTCTAAACGTTACTGAATCAGGTTGATGATTCCAGAAGATTGATAAGTCCAGCCGAACGTCGAATTGGATCACTTGAATGGATGACTTTATTTTAAGTCTACATTCCTGTGCGAGTGGTTAAGATCTCTCTTCCAAAGAGGGTGTGTGGATTTCAACTCGAATAGCCCATTGATTTAGGCTGGAAAGTAAATATAGATAAAGACCCGCTGTGAATGAGTCTCAACCTTACTGAATCAGGTTGAAGATTCCAGAATATTGATTCACATTTCTCTCCATTTTAATCTACAATACTCTACTAAATTAAGAAACAATTGCCAGTGTAAAGTATTTCGGCATACTTACTACCTACAACCCTTCACGGACAAACATAAAAGTTCATTGATTTTGTAACCTGGTGTGGACTTGTATGGGGAGGGTTGAATAACGGTGTCCATGTTTGACGCTGGGCGGGTATTTGAAAAGGTTTTTATGGTGCATTTTCAAGGATTTGGGCATAGCGATATCCCCTTATATGTCCGTTATTGTTTGGTGACTCTGCCAGTGACGAATACCTCAAAGATACACAAGTTACGGGCACTGGGACGAAATTAGGTGCCTGTTGAGAAATTGTTTTGGCATATTACTACATCGTAACATTATAAAGCTATATGTGGCCAGTCGTATACAGGTGGTAAAAAAACTTTATAAATGTCGCTTCAACCAGCGCTGGAGAGGATGTTCCAACTAAAACTTTAACCGAAGACATCATAATACCCAATATTGGAGAGGAGAGGCGCTTTGAGATGGAAGTGACAGATGTTTCCATGGAAAGAGCTCTGTTTCCTACTATCGCACGTCTGGGACTCAACCGTGGAACAACTTCCTTGATTCTCATCACCTGGCTGAACCACCATTCAAATCTCGGTGCAGTCCACTAAAATCGCCATGAACGGGCAGAAAATGGTCTGAAAATTATTGGTGAGTCCAAAATGTTTATAAATATTTAATATGACTTATTTCTTTGTATGGTTTGCTTGGAAAACAAAGGGCAATAAATCTTATGCTTAGATGTGTTTGAGTTGATTTGGAATGCCCTGGATGTTCTACAACCCCCGCCCACACCCTCCCCCACACCCACATACACCACCCACCCCACACACCACCCCCACACGCCCCACACACGATACCAAGATATATGCACGCAGATATTTTCCCTATCCTTATGGACATCCAGGTGTGGGAAAATTATTTATTTATGTGTGCAATAATGTATTAATTGTGGTATTATGAAACTTTTAATCATGAAAAGGTTGCCAGAAAATATGCACAGGGTGTTTCAGTGTTTTCAAAATATGAATATACTGTGATTAGATATAACAGTATCGTTAATTCTATTACCCCCACGACCCATTATTCGAAATTGCGCACTGTGATTTGTTGGAACGCGTCACGTGACAGACCATTAATTAGCGATAAAGTGTCAAGGGCAACGAACTTTATGTTCTTATATCATCACAGCGCACAGCAAAGCGCACAGAAGACCTGCTTATGTAGGGGAGAATGGAATGCCAGGGGTGTGTTATTGTATGTGCATACCTGCTTATAGGGGAGAATGGAATGTTAGGTTGTGTTATTGGAATGTGCATACGCTTTGGCTACGTGTAGGCGCTACACCTTGAGGTAAACAACTTGAAATATTTGGGCAAAAATGTGATATTTTCTCTTTAAATCGCACTATTTTGTGGTAATAGAATAGAAATAAAGGGTGCAGCATTATCCTTTACACGCAAATAATGTGTCCTCGGCAGTAAAATCGTTTAAATAATGGGTTCGGCTGCGCCTCACCCATTATTAACGATTTTACTGCCTCGGACACATTATTTTCGTGTAAAGGATCATGCATTACCCTTTATTTCTTAAATAGAGTCTACAACAAAGTCAACAATGTGTATATGGGTGTAATGATGTGCATCCTATACCCACAGATATAATGGAACTACCCAATCATGGTAAACTGAAACCTGATTCGATGCTGTAATTTCTGAAGCACACCTATTCCTTCAATACAGGGGTGGGTTAATATAATTAGCTTATGATCAAGGCGTTTGTGCAAACTAGAAAAAAACATGATTGACACATGATATTTCTAAACATGACATGTGGTATTATAGTAGAAGTCAAATGAAGATAAATACCACTATCCGAAATGCATAATTGGCATTGTCACAATTGGCAGACATAATTGGCATTGATTGTCACAACCGGCAGACATAATTGGCATTGTTTGTCCCAATTGGCAGACATATTGGGCATTTTTGACACAGTTGGTGTCCAAAATGTCCACTTTTGTCAAAAAAAGGGAGGATGTACCATCTTATTCATGGTTGGATGTGATATAATAACTGATGGTATGTCATTAGAAGTACTATGTCAAAGAGGTAACTCTGCATCCTCTGTTTCCGGAACATTGTCTCATGTGTTTTCACATGCATCACCACATTCACAGGCATCTGTGCACAGGAAGTTGTTTTTCTTGCATCCGCAGTGATTTGTCTTACAAGAACCATTGCATGTACATCGACGAAGTTCAGGTAGAGCTTCTGGTGCAGGATGATTGTTGCAGAAAACAGGAACTAAATGGCCATCTTCTAGTTTCCAGGAGTAGTCTGATGCTGGTGGAATAATTGGACATAATTGAGGCTTGAGAGTTCCCAGAGTTGGAGGTAATTGTTGTCCTTCTTTTCCTTTCTGTGCAAACAGCAACCATCGCAATTCGGCAACATTGTCTACTCTGATGTTCCCAGTGCTATACAGTGTACATACATATCTTTCCATTTGTCTAAGAACCCCATCTGGTAGTTCTTGGGCTAATCCAAACAAAGAGAATGCGTCAAGCATCTCTTCATCACATTTTAAAAATTCTTTGAACTGTGTTGTTACTCCCATGCCAGCAAACGACCCTGTGTTGTCTGTGCCTTTGAATGAGTACCATGCCTATGAGTGCTTCTGCTCTCTGTCTTCCAAGCTTATGGCCACTTTCTCATATATGTATTCTCTCCCCCTTTTTCCTCAGAAGTGAAGTCATGGCAGGCAGTAGAGGGTAACTACCTGTAAGTAGAACAAAGACATCTGTGTCAACAGAGAACATCCAATTTAGCATCTGGATACTTTAGCTTCACATCACAGGCATTAAGAAGAACAAGTTGATCACCTTCATCTAATGTATGACGGCCACCACTCAATTCTGGCATAGCAATGATGTCAGACAGTGGGTAGTTGGCTTGCATGGTTGTATGATGCATTACAAGAACCTTCTTTGCTTGGCTCTGGTAGTGTGCAAGTACCTTTGCTGCCAGATACTCAGTCAGCTCTGCTTTGGTTTCTATGTGAGACACGAATGACTTCAGACTCTTTATTTCGGTGTTATCAATGACATGGTAATGGATGGGGTGCTTTTCTTTGTTCTCTTATATCTCGTGTTACTTCCTTGAGTGATCCTGACAAGTATTGGTCGAAGACGATACGAACTTCATTATATGACGCACTCATAGTGTCAATCATGCTGATGAATTGGTTGGCAAAGTCCGAACCATAAAATTTGTCATGTTTCTTTTCTACCATTAACAACACACATTGCGTCTATTATTAGGACTGATATTGTGGTCGCTGTACTGCCTTTCTCAGATGTAGCTGCACTAGTATTCTCTGGTAGAGGCAGATCCATGACAAACTTCAGCACTTGGGATTTGCCAGTGAGCATTATCATTGAACCATCTGGATGGAAATTGGATTGAGGAGCGTTGTTGACCTCATACTCGCCAATGGCATCCCTGACAGCGAATTCTGGTCTGCTCTTGGCCACACTAACAGCCTGGATAACAGCTTTCATTCCTGTTTGATGATAACTAGTTTACCCTTAACCAGGGTTTTCACCACAGCTGCAACATCTTTGAAATAGAGGAAGTGTTTCTCTTCTGTGGATTCCAGAACTTCACTGACTTGGTAATCATCCTGGTTGAAACAAACTGATCCAATGCTTCTTTACCTAGCTTGTCGCGGCTTTCAATTGACTGGCTCACTTCACAAGATGGAACAGCAAAGGTTACTAAGTTGAACATATCCGTCTGTTGGAATGGATTTCACTGTCGTGTAAGGACAGTAACCATTTTTGAAGCATTTTGATGAGCCTGACACTTCCCCTGTTACTACCTCATGATGTAGGGAGCTATCTTGCCTGGTTTTAATGCCAGCATATTCTTTGAAGTCTTGGACGAGTCTGGCTAATGTTGGAGCTATAATGAAGTACTTTTCAAGTGCCAACTCATTGCCTGTAATCCCTATGAAGCCACCTTTGACTTTAATTTTCCTATGCTCATGCTCAATTGCATGATCAGGGTCAATTGCTGTGAAGGGTACTGGGTGTTTACTGATGGCAAAATTTCCTTCATCCAAGAACTTCGATGTATCTGTATCAGATATCTCCATTTCAAGCATGTCTGCCAGGTATAAAGGTCCTCACCGTCCATAGTTGTACTGGTCGTGGGCGTGAAAATAGGGAAGTAATTCTTCCAAGCACTTGAACCTGGTTCATGTAGTTGACCATAAACCTTTGGATACCTTTGCCAAGTTTCTCCCAATCCTTGATACGTCCAAAGAGATTGCTTTGAGAAAGTTTCTCCTGTACTGAACTGACTTGCTTCTGGAATTTCGGCGCATCTTTTGTCTTGGATTTGGTACCTAAGTATGAATCAAAGGATATGATGACTTGCTCAACTTGCTGTGCAATTTCTTCTCTCTCTGTCTCATTAAAAACTACCTCCAACAGTAGAAGATGCAGAGCTACAACTGTATGAGCCTCAATGCACCTATACACATGCCGTCCTTCCAAAATCTGTCTCACTGTTGCCGAACCATACAGACCAGATTCCTCCCATGAAGTATCTGTACCACTACCTTGAACATACTTGCCTAAGCATTTTAGTGCTGCCATTATAGTGTGCAAAGCCCCGAGTCTAATACACCAGCGTATTTTATGTCTTTGAGCTTAACGGCACGGTCATATAGATCACCATCCAAGGTGATAATTGGCCTGCAGCCTTCCCCAGCGGTTACACAGTTAATCTTCTGTGCTTGCATCAGTATAGTTACAAGAAAGGACCACTCTGTCGGGCTTTTTCTATAAAGCGGAGCCCCAACGCCAACATTCAATAAAAGTGCCTTCTTTGCAATCAGGGAATTAAATGCTGACCATGTAGGGCAATTCTTGCTTGTCTTGTTCCCTGATCTAGTGTCTTTGTACTCCTGTTCTGTCAATGCTTGGCCAAATGCCACCACTTGCATGTCTTTCCTTTGACTAAGCTAAACCACTTTTACCTGTTTATGACCCCTTAAGGTGGTACTACACACCTGGCCAATTTTGTGCCTATTTTTGTTTTGCATTTTTCTCAAAAATTATAGCGCATTGGTGACAAGTAAGATATGTATATTATAGGGGTAAGGACTATAACTACTGCACTGATAATTTTATTTCCCCACAGACAACAGTTGTGGAGTTACAGTTACAAAAATGAGGGAAACCAATATTTAATAAATAAATCAATAACCACTTGTCTTGAGTCACTGACATTCCAGTGTAGTAACTGGATTCCTTGCCCCTATAATATACATAACTTGTGTTACCAGTGTTTTATTAGTTTTTGAGAAAAATGCAAAAAAAATATCACAAATTGATCAAGGGGTGTAGTACCACCTTAAATACATCAAATTGGGCCTTAAACTCATTAAAATGGTTGACAAACATACACATTAGGTATTCCTAGTGTAAAATATAATTTATAAGACTGAATTTGGCCAAAACAAAGTTTACTACAACATGATATCGACATTTTCTTAAATAGATTCCTTGAAAAATGCATCATTTTATAAAGCGCCCTCATTAGTTGAAAAAAGAAAGTGAGATTTTCAAACCAAGTTGGAATTATTCCTTATGATGTTATTGAACACATGAAAGTTAAAAATCAAACTTGACAAAACTCTGAAGTAATGCTAGTTTGGTGACGTGTGCCCCCTGACTACCACCCGAGTAAAAAGGGAATATCAGTCACAGGGTTTAGCAGTTCTCTGGATATAGCCAGGTTTTATGATATAGCATGGTTTTGGATCACCACAGTCAAAAGGGCCTATACTAGTAGGGCTAGTTGAGACCCCGATAGGGGTCGAAACCTCAAACCAACTAACACTGAGCCAGTCATGAACAACACGCCCATTATTTCTGACAATGGTCTGTTTTGAACCGTTTATTTTACATGTACATATACGGCGAGCAAAATTAAATTGTTTGCATCAAAATATGTATATATAGTTGTTTAAAAATAATTTTAATGCCAAACTTTAGTTTCTTGAATTAAAAACACTAACAACTCAGACGCCAGCATTAGCAAATCAATAATAGTTATTGATCTCAATTTACATCTGTATTTGAAGTGGTTTGGTAGGTTATTAATCCGCTGGAGTGTATTCACCCCGTGACCATTGTTATTCAAATTATTAATGAATAATGCAAAGAGTTGTCAACGTTTGGTCTACAATCTGTTTTAACACCATGAAATTAGTATCTTAAAAAAATGTGAGTAACCAGATATTTGAAACACCTAGTAACGTTGTAATGAGTACCGCAGGTTAGTTGTGAAGCTCCCCTGGTCGGGTAGTATCCCGGGGGTTCTTGCCTAGTAGCTAATTAGCATGGACCGTTGAGCGTTTTTGGGTTGGGCAAGGATAAAGACAGATTCCCTTCTAGAAACTAATGGCAAGTTTATATACATGTACTGAGTATACATTCAACAAAACGGTTACTTTTCATTTATGAGTATTACCTCGTTATGCTAATTAAATTTTGATTTGAATAAATTTAAATGTTTATTAATTGAGTACCAGTGGTGTTATATAAAATATTACTGTTAATGTTATACGGACTGCAGTAGCCCTCTATAATGTAACATTTGCATATAAATCGCGCTGTAAATGCAGTTGTTTCGTAAGTCTACCTGAGACTGGTAACTAACTCAGATTCTACATGTATGTTGTGTTTCTTTCCATAGTGTTTCTAGAATGTCCATGGTATTCCTTTTGTTTAGCTCGCTGCCCGAGACCGTTATCTTGAGCTATTGTGTTGATAATGGTCTTTGGACAGCTAGCCACCTCCATTACTCTAGGTAATGGTTGGGGCAGCGAACCCTAAACAAAAGAAATACAATGGATAATCTGTGAATAGAAAAGGGCTAGACGTATATTTACAGTTTACACCCCACAAGCATCACATAGTTGATCGCTATTGGACATTATGTACAAGCAATTAAATTAACACGAGAGGATCTAGAAACACCAGTGATTTGATACGGTTGTTTGTTAATACAAAATTAAAGATTTATTTATGACAAGTTGACGAGATCTAAACTACCAGATTCAGATATATTTATTTGCATTAAAGTCTTCATATAAACTATAAGATTATATAATTATACTCCTTTCTTCTATTTATATCTCACGCACGGCATTTATCAGTCAGCAGTCACGACGACACTTGAAAATTGCCGATGGTGGTGTGCCAAAGAAAAGCCAAAACCCAAAGTTAGTGACACGAAGAACGTGACAATAGTGGAACGACAATTTTAGTATTGGGTGCGGTGAAGTTGAATACTATCAATATACAATACTAGTCATGGCATGGATATGCTTCAGTTCAGAATTAGCGATAATAATTATGATAACAAAAACTTGACCGCACAAGAACAATATAATCGTAGTTACATGTATGGATGTTGAGAACAAGCGCAGATTGGCGATTGCCAATGTGTGCATTTCGCTAACAATTGGGCTGATTTCAGAATGGGTAGAAAACTTACTGGCGCGTAGCTTACCTGTGCAACTGATATCATAGCTATTGTTTGGGATCATATTGGGATTGTTTTTGACATTAGATGCCGCGCATTGTTACAGAAAAAGGGTAAAAGTTTGGTACAGTCACCATTTCTACAGGTTTTGTACATTGAGTAATGAAAGTATACGAAAGCCTGTATTTAATGCAGAGATTGTTGTACTATCACTCAAAATGAAGCTTTATTGTTTTATTTTGGGGTTAGTGCTAGTTATTTGTACAATATGGGAATCTGGATTGGCACAAATAGTGTGTAACGGTAAGATATTTTAATGTTTCTTAAGTAGACGTGTTCATGTATATACATGTATTTACAGGTGTTTAATTATTATTATCCATTTAGATACATGTACATGGGCATGTAATGCAATGATAGAAAGGAATTATTATTGCAACTTAATGTTGATCTTGTCACTTCTTACTTTAAATGATTGATATTATTTGTTTTTAATTTCGTAAACAAATACACCCGAAATTGAAATATTTTTTTTCTATGCAGTATACATGTACATGGTATACAGTATGACATGATGGTGGCCAGCAGGCCCGCTGCATATTTTTTTTTGCTTTTTGGATATTGAATATTCGATGCAACATGTAGATCTATTCCCATTCTATTTTACGGAGACCCAGAGAGGACATGGAAAAAAATACATAGGCTACGTAATAATATCACGTACGTAATAATACGTACGCAATAAAGTATCACGTACGTACGTAATAATGTCACGTACGTACGTAAAAATATTACGTACGTTTTTATGATTAGAAAGACGGGAATGAACAGAACCTGCTTAAAGATCCATAAGAGTCTTTTTGGTATTTTCATACCTTATTAGGGGGTGGGGTAAAGGTAGGCCTATCGGCTTCCTTTATACAAAATGCTTTTTCAGAAATTCTCTTGGGGGAATAAAATGACATTTATTACGCGTTGAATTTTTTTCTGGTCTAAGAAAAATAAATGGGGTACACTGCATACTTATATAGTACCAAGATCATTTTCAAATTTTGAAATGAATAAAGTTCCCATAGGCCCTATAATTGGGAAAAGGTCCATTTTTGATTTCTCGAGGTTGGAATAAATACAGTGCCATTTCGGTGTTGTCTTTCTTGATTTTTGAGAACTCAAAAAAGGAGGGGGTTGCATTGAGATTAAATGTGGTATTTTTACACCTATTGCCAAATGTTTTGGAGAACACCCTTGCTATCTACTGAAGATGGTAGAAAAATAAAAAACATAAATCAGTTCCCTCCAATTTCTTGAAATCACAACTTTTGTTAAACCTTTTGTAAAAAAACCCTTGCTATCTACTGAAGATAGCAGAAAAACATAAACCAGCTTCCTCCAATTTCTTGAATTCACAACTTTTTGTCAAACCTTTTGGAAACCCCTTGCTATCTACTAAAGATAACAGAAATGAATTAAAACCGATAAAATGATCTTTTGGCATAGGGGGCAGTGTGTTTGTGCGTGACTAAAGAAAGTTTATTTTGGGATTTTCAAACTTTTAGAAACTTTTTGAAGCTTGCTATCTACTCAAGATAGCAAAACGAAGGAGTGAAAGAAAAAAATTCTTTCAAATTGTAAATGGGGGAATTATCGAGAAAATTTATTTTATACTAGTGAGAAAATCCCTTGCTGAAGATAGCTGACAAATTAATAACCAAAATTCGGTTTCCATCAAAACCGATAAGTGGTCTTTTGGTGATGTCAGAGGGGAATATGGGGGGGGTGAAAATATCAATACCGTATACACTTTCTTTGGTCACACATCCCCCCTACACCACACAGACACACATACATTCTCCCTCTCACTAAAACTCTCACCAGAAGACCGTTTTGTCGGTTTTGAACTAAGAATTTAGAGGAAACTGAATTTTGCTTATTAATTTACTTGGTGCTCAGTCCGTTAGGGCTTTAAACATTAAGAACGCAAGCCCGGCATGGCTGACGCCGGAAACTCCCATATCAAAGGCTTGGAATTTGATGTCGATGGAAGAACGTGCATGCAGGTAGACACAAATGTATATACATATAAACTTTCTGTGGTCACGCACCCCTCCCCCTACACACATTTCCCCTCTCACCAAAATTTTCGCCAAAAGACCGTTTTGTCGGTTTGAACTTAAGACATTGGGAAGCCGAAATTTGCTTATTCATAATGTTTGGTATCCTCAGTACACAGCAAGAGATTTTCCAACTGTATTAATAAAAGGTGTGAAAATGTCAAAATAAACTTTCTCCATCATTCCCACTTTTTGAAATAGAAAGGTATTATTTCTGTTACTTTTCCTTTTGATATCTTGAGTAGAGAGCAAGCTTCTAAAAGTTTAACAACAGATATGAAAACAGCAAAATAAACGTTCTTTGGTCGCGCACCCCACTCCTCCCAACCATAAGATCATTATTTTTATCGGGTTTAATTCAAGAAATTAGAGGAAACCTATTTATGTTTTTTTTTATTTTCCTGCTATCTTCGGTAGAGAGCAAGGGGTTTAATAAGGGTGTGAAAATACCAAAATAAACCTCAATACGGCTTCTTTCTGTTCTTGTTTGTTTTGAGATATTAAAAAGACAACACATAAAAGGCATGTTCTTTAACTTTAAGAAATTGAGGATGGACTTTTTCCTTTTATAGGAACTCGATTCATTTCAAAATTTGAAAATGATCTTGGTACGAAGTCTGCAGTATACCCCATCTATTTTTCCTACAGCAGAAAACATGTCAACACAAAAAAAATGCAATGTTATTTCTTAAGATAATTTCTGAAAAAGGCAGCCGATAGGCCTACCTTTGCTCCACCCGTATGAAAATACCAAAAATTCTCTATTACCTGGTTCTTTTATCAGGTTCTGTACAAGATAAAATACAAGATAATTTGTTTCCCATAATTCACAACAAATCACACTAGTATAAATTTTAAAAACAAATAAATAAAAGTAATTTCAAATAAACGAATTATGGAGGGGGTGAACAGAAGGCCAGTAAGGCCAGAGGAAGTTACCCCTTTTAACAAAGAAATGTTACCATCAAAAGATGGTAACATTTTTTCGTAAATACTGACTCTGCTTTTTGCATACCGATTACCGCGCACGTGTAAAACGTGATACTTCATTACGTACTTACGTGGTATTATTACGTACGCACGTGATACTTTATAAGAGTTTGCGAAGTGAAGTTTGAAAATTTACTTCAACTTTAACAACTGCACACAATCGATTGGATTTCTTGCTCAGTTTTACTTCAGCGCGAATGTCTGATTGGTTACTGCACCAAATATCCCATGAGGAGGGTCAAGCAGGAGGACAAGATATCCCAATGCCCTCCCTCCCCTCCACTGTACCCCTTTCTTACGAGATGCAGCATTTACGACATGTGCTATCTTAATACAGGGTTCAAAAGAAATACCCCCCCCTAAAATGACAAAACATTTTGGTATTTTGTTGATTTGAAAAATTCAAAAAGCTGTGAGTAGAGGAATCGTTTTTCAACCCTCCCAAAATTGTTTAATTTGCAGAAACAATATTTTTGGTCAAATATAATCACATTTTCTAAAAATGATGCTTTCAGAAAAAGTTGCACTTTACCACATTATGTACAAAACGTTCTCAATATTAAGGTTGATTTATTTCTTGTTGTTTTTTTCCTTCACCTTTCTGTCTCTGATCCTTCAGGCACCCATGCAACCATCATTTAGTGCAAATAGAGATTTGTTGAACTTATTTTTGGCGTAAAATGAGATTTTCTTTGATGTTTTTAATCAGAAGTTGTTTCAAAATGATAAAATCACTAGGAAGGAGAAATGAGCTCTCCGCGCATAATTTTGACCAAAAGGGTAAACATTTTACCTGTATTGGGTCAGTTGAAGCATCTTGCTTTCTTGGATAAAGGTATAACACTCGTGATGTGGCCACAAGAGATTGGCTGCATGCAGTTAATTGGCTGGATGCTGACTTCCAACCTCCAATCTCTGTTGGCCATTTCTTCTTTGTCATGTACGCCTTTATTCAAGAGAGCCGTTAGTATAGATCTTTGCAACTGTTTCAGTCTACCATTTGCGAGTAAATTTTTCATCTCTTCTAGCCAACGAAAGAAATAAGCAGCACACTACAAACCTTCTTGAAATACCGACTGAAAACCCATTCATGTCAAATTCATGTTAATGAATCATTGCTTTATACTGAAAGATGATTGCATGGGTGACTGAGTTATCGGATACACACAATTTAAGAGCATTAACTAACAATTAAATCAATCAAAATATTGATCACGTTGATATGGAGAACATGTTTGTACATTACATGTATAGGATGTTGAAAAGTGCAACTTTTTCTGAAAGCATCATTTTTGGAAAATGTGATAATTTTTGACCAACAAAAAATGATTTTCAAAAAGAAGAAAATTGGGAGGGTAGCAAAAAGATTCCTCTATTTACAGATTTTTAAATTTTTTAAATCAACCAAATGTATGTCAAGTTATGCAAAGAAATGTTTTGTAATTTTAGGGGGGGGGGGGGTATTTCTTTTGAACCCTTTATATGCACCTGCTATACTCTTCCCAGAAGTACCCTACACTGCTAACTCCAGTAAAAACAAGCCAGTTTTACGTGAACTTAATTCCGTTGCCATTGAAGTTTTCATAAACAGTGTACTTCGGTTATATTTATAAATGCGCTTTTATAAATTCGCACGTGACCACCTCCGCGCTGCCATAACAGCTTATAGACAGTCAGTCTGGAAGTGACCTTCTACATAGCGAGTGGTCGTCCTATACATTTGAATGCAAAAGCGGAACAACATGAGACTGCTGTGCAGCAAAATTGCCTATTTTTTCAACTTTGTGATTATATTGTAAACGTTTCCGTCGTTGAATATTTTTTTCCGTCGTCAAATACGTTCAAAATGTTGTTTTTAACAACATACTACAAATTCGGAGTTGCAAAATGTGTAATAAATTTGCAATTCAATTAATACGTAAATTTGATGATATTCATCTACAGCGTTCCTGTCCTTTTCTGTATAGTGGTCAATACATGAGGATTTGGTCACGCTTGCTGGTTTTGGCATGTCGTGACCATGGGTCACGTGCGTATTTATAAAAGCGCATTTATAAATATAACCGAAGTACACTGATAAAATTTCATTTCGCAAACTGATTTTTTTTTTACATCATGATCACACACAAAAGCATATACCAACCTTGAAAAATTCTCAACAATATATGGCGTGTTTTTTACCCAAACCAAAAGAGATTTCCAAAGCGGTACTGCTTTCACCATTCACTCACTTTCGTCAAGAAACAGACCACAAGTAAAAGATTGCTCCACTCTGTTCCCACATACATTGACAGATGTGCTATTTCAAAAACCAATCTTCAGCAAGTTGACAGAAGAATATTTACCTCCTTGACTCAGTGTTTAGTTTCCAAACATGTGTTGATTGATGTAGAAACTAAACGTATCACAGTGTCTAATAAGTGTTAAAGGTAATTAAACATGTCATAGTGTTTAGTTTCTAAATGCTGTGACATGTTTAGTTTCTACAGCAGTTAACACCATGTTTAGAAACTAAACACTATAGTGTTTAGTTGAGCTGGACACTATAGTGTTTAGTTTCTAAACACGGTGTTGACTGTTATAGAAACTAAAATCTGTGACATGTTTAGAAAATAAATACTGTGACACATTTCATAAGTGTTACAAAAAGGTGTTTAGAATCTATACTTGAATTTCGCAGTGTAGATAGTTTTGAAATCTTGAACCAGGCTTCGTATCCATAATGTAAATATTGCCAATATGCCACAAAATCATCGGTTGAAAATATAATTCATTAAAAAAGATCATACATATTATGGCTTTAAGGAATAATGTTCCTTTGTTCACAGATCCCGGCGGATTCATACTGATCAGCGATAATAATGGAGGTGGTAGGACAATATATACTGCACCCATTCCCGGGAGTACCTCAAGTACTGACAAGGTCGATTTAACGGTTACTACAGTTAGTGATTTTACAAGCATTGCTTTTCATCAGGCAACCTCTACATTATTTTGGGCAGAGAAGGGCGTAGCAGGAGGTCCCCCTACCACTACTCCACCTCAACTTTACCGTGAGCCTATCAATGAATGTTATACGACCGGACCTGTAATGTTTTTGGACGGTTCCGTCAAGACAGATTCTATGGGTGAGTGCAATATTTTAATTATAATAATGTAAATAGCCTAAACACAGCTGCACCATAGACCCTGAAAAATATGGCTACACTACCCTCGGCTATGTATACATAAATACTATTCTTCTGATTATGATATAGGTTTTTCCAGAGTATTTCGCACTTATATCATTCATAATTCGTAAAAAGGACGCACCGTCGAGTAGGCGTATGCCGCTGTTAAAAGCATATGTTCGAATAAATAGATAAAAAGATTAGGCTATAATTGTAGTGGCGGTATCGTTTTCCTGCTATTAAATATTCGTGAGGTAAAGTGACGTCATTTTCAAGTAAGTCTTTATAGTAATACGCGTAATCGCGCTACAAATACGTACGTAGGTTCGTCTCAGTGACGGTATTGTTTTTCTGCTTCAAATGACCTTTGACCTGATGATTAGCTCTGTGTAATTTACAATACACACGGACGTGTACGCTGACATTGTGTTGCGCTGATATAGGAGTTGCAAGGGCCTGTTTTTATTAACAACCCTGGATAACCCTAAAAAAGCCTCGTATGAACATCATTTATTTCCGTTGGGGTCCATTAGAACACCGAGACGGGTTGGGAACAGTCAGGGGTTAACTCTATGCTCTTTTAAGAACTGACTGTGAGCTACACGTACAGGTATGACTCTTTTGTACCCAGAACCGACACCTCAATGTCCCCTCTGAAAGGCGGAATTATCTTATGGCTATAATGAAGAATTTGTTGGGATACAAACAGATTACAGCGCTTTGAATCCTTCAAGATCTTGCTGGAAAACGGCGCTATATAGGCCTAAATCCGTAATGTATTTATTTATTATAAAAAAAAGACTTTACCAGAATTTTTTTATTTAAATATAAGGTACACCTGAAAGACAATGCCAAATCACGTGACACTGAAAACAGAAAAACGCATGTTTAAATACCTCTAAAAATGTGTTGTTTTGTGAGAAAACTGTCAAGTTTGAAAATTTGCACATTTTTTGAAACAACACTAATTTTGTTCGTGTGCGAAAAAAATATAATCCCATTGATTTTACGGGTTTTTGATGGCACTGTTTTACCACAAAAAAGAGAGCCACATTTCAACCATTTTGCCGTACAAATAGTGGATTATATTCAAATTTATGAAAATATCCGGAAAATGTTGAGGGCAATATAACTGGACATTCAAGATGAATTTCATATCATTGGAAAGGAAAATGTAAAACATTTTGATACCTTCTGAGCCCCACCGTATGGTTTAAGAGTTAACAACATACATGACATATCTGGATTTATTCTTCATACACAAGCTAAACATTTAATGGCAATAAAACATAATTCATGATAATAAATGTATCCAACTCGCCAAGGTCCTGACCCATCTAGCAGAACATTGTAATATGTAAGAACATGGTTACCTGGCCAAATCCTAGTATAAACATTTAGTAATTGCTGGTATTTAGTTACCATGGTTACTGCACAAACATGTCTGGCCAACGATGTTAGACCTTTTTTAATGTTCCGTGTCATGAGGAAAAAACCCACTGTTTTCTATAGAGCAATCTAGTGGAATACGTGGCAATTTACGTACTACGTTCCATGCAATGTGAATGATATTGCACATTTTAAAAGCTTTCCTAATTAAACCGTCGCACAGTGGGCCAGGGCGGAATCAAAGTGTGCCAAAATTCAAATTTGGTGAATATGGAATTTCCAAACTTTTTCAGTTGATTGAGAAAGAAAACATTCTGAAGTATATTATTTAGCCCATAATTTATGTTTCGATGGATTTCATAAGTGTCGTTTAGTCATGAATTTGCCCCAAAATTGTCATGTTTTCTCTTAAACTGGTAAAAGTGTGAATTTTGAAAACAACTAATGTAACGTTAGTAAATGAGAAACTGTTGTCTTGCCATTGTACATATGTCATACCTAATAGTAGTCAAACCAGATCATTAAAGCCAAAATATAAATAATTGTATTAATCAGGAGTAATGAGGGGGCTAATTTGGTGAAATACGGTAAAAATATGCATTTTGGGAAAAAATAGAAATTTAGTTTGGATTCCTGTCGATTCCTGTTCAAAAAATAATGTTATAATTTGTAGACAAGTCTTAGAACTATGTTGATGGCAATGTTTTTTTTTTTATTTGCCAGCCTGCATTCCAGGGTCCATACAATGTACCCTATTTGCTCACATTTCAGCTGATTTTGATGGATGCGTACGGCGTACGGGTTTATCATTTCATGTGCATAGCGCCCTCATATTGCTTAAATACCCTGGGGATTTTGCAGTTTTCACTACAACTCTGCTCTAAGAAATAGCATAAGGTCTCAATATTTTAAAACATCATTGATCGAGATAAAACAAAATCATGGAAACATTATCAAAAACTTTTTTATGCTGCTTATGCAGCAGGCTCACTTTCAGATATAAATTTATCATACCATGTTTGTATGGATGCTTTGCACATTCGTCATAGAATTGAACTTCCAGATAACATAGCTTAACATTTTGAAAGGTATTAAAAGACAGTAAAAAGCATTCTTTATCGTTTACGTGAACGATGGAATAACTGTATACACTATGTGGATCATTTCACACTCAAAATAAAGACTGGCTTAACCGGAAACTGACAATGCAGCAGCTGAACTTTCAGCTGCAGAGGTTCGTAGCACTTCTCATTCTGAAAGAACTTCATCAGCACCAGCACCAGCCGAGACGGACGTCTCGGCCCTCCTAGGAGGGCCGAAACGTCCATCGAATATGCGGGAGGCACTGTCGATCGTTCAAAGAAAAGGAAAGCACACGATCTTTTAGAAGAAAAAGAGCCTGATAAGTGATATCAGCATCACAAATTAAGACATTATGCTATATACATTTAATATGAAAACTCCTTGCTTTCATAAAATGTAGGCCTACTAGTAAAACACACACAGTTTGGATTAGTTTTTGGATTAGTTTTGTGACTTTTTTAATCATGATAATGGTATCATAAAACAATTTCATGAAAGTAGCTCAGTTTCACAGTTCATATGAAAAACCCTAAGCTCTGTGCTGAAATTAAGGTCATGTGATAAAGTTGTGGTCGTTTTGGTCGGAAAAATATTTGTTTTTAAAATCATGAATATCAGGGAATTAGAGTAGGCCTATTCTGACCTCATTAGCCTTTTTCATATATTAGGGCCTATATGCACATTCTATTCTGCTTTGAACATCCATATAAATTATAGAATTTATGCATGAAAGAAACTCAAGACACAAGAACCCTATGGTCTGCCAATTTTAAACGTGACATCTAGATTTGGTATTACGTCTAGGCCTACTTGAAAAAAATCTAATTCACATTCGCCTATATAGCGAACGACCAAATCACGTGTCTGTAATGGAGAATTGCAATTTGAATCAAATTATTTAGTGTCGTTTGTGATGACGTTAAAGTTGTAACATCCGGGGTGGGGATCTTCCATTGACATGGTATACGTATTATGTGCTTGCCTTTTGGGGTGCTTTTTTGCCAATTTTGGTAAAGCGATGGGTGGGTTTTCACCATAGACGAAAACGCCCAGTATTATTGTGTATTTTGATAAACATATTGGTAAAAGCACCCAATTTGAGCAAAATCGGTTGCTTTTTCAAGGAAATTGGTATATTGATTAGGGCCAAAATTACGATAATTTAAGACAATGGCAACGTTTTGGAGTCCGGCAGGAAGAACCCCCCAACATTTAGTCTGGCTGGTTGTTTGTTTGCTTATATTAAACAATTACAATGTCTGCATTTTATTGATGTCATACGTATTAGAAAATGCCGTCAGTGAATTTTGCAATCCGTATAACCCTTAATATGCTATTTGATAATACTTTTCAAATCGGACATTTGAATCACTGTTGTAAGAGTAATTAACCAATCACTGCTAGTTATTTTAATGACGTCATATGCCTTGGAAAATGGCTCTATTGGATTCCGCAGTCCTTAAAACGCCCGATTTGAAAGTTTTTATAATAATTCTTACACAGGCATTTGAATCATTGCGGGAGGAATAATTAACCAATCATATATCAGCATATTAATGACGTCGTACGCTTTCCAAAATGTCATCTTTGAATTTTGCTCCCCTTGGAACCCCTATTTTGCTTTTTCAATTACAATAGTAACATGTATAATTTGAAATACTGTTGTAAAAATAATCGACCAATCACCGTTCAGCATTTTGATGACGTCATACATTTCTAAAAATGCTTCCATTGAATTCTGCAGCCTCGAAAACCCCTAATATTGTCATTTTACCGTGTTTGTATGCGTTTGATTGTCCGTTTATAATTTTGGCACACTTTGAGGCGATTCTGGCCCACTGTGCGTCGGTCGCAACACATAGTGGCGTACGTGAAGGACAAAATATGTTTCAGAGCAAACAGTTTTTGAAGGATATGCTACTAGTAACGAAGTCAATACTCCTTCACTGTTATCACTCAGTGACCCGATTCCAGTTAAAAGTTTAAGGTTCAAAATGTTAAACTGTATCTTTAATAGTTAACAAGGAACAACTTTTATAGGATTATAGATAGTTCTAAACCTATACGGCACTATGTGAAACGGAAAATTTGGAAAATCACTCTATAATATCCAAAAGAATACTTATTAACTTGTGTCTTATTTATAATCACTGTTTATTTTATACAGATGTAACTATAACAGCAATGACTATTGATGAAACAAATCATAGATTGTACTGGGCAGAACGCTACGTTGCCGGTACTCCATTCGAAACAACTCATGCGATATGGACGGTTTCTCTCAACAGTGACGACCCCAATGGAGCCAAAACCAAGCTATATGACGATCCAGATGTGGGCAATGATCCGACTGTTGAGATCGTAGATTTGGAATTTGACCTGAATACTCAACAACTTTACTGGGTATTAAACACCGGCTCACCGAGACGGGCTGCGGCTGACGGCAGTGGTGTAATTATTTCAAGGCCCCCCGACTCGACGGTTGATTCTATGGGCGTTGTAGGTATTGAACTAGACATTACTAATGGAAACATATATTTGCAGCATAAGACCAGTTGTGAAATTCATCAGCTAGATATCAATTTATCATACGTGTCACAAACTCCGCTGTATTCTGATGTTTCTTGCACGGCCATTGATTTTTTTCTATCTGCAGTATCTGCAGCAGAGGGCTTTTACACCTTGACCAATAACCACGCACTAATTCAAATTCCCTTGTCAGGGGGCTCGGACTCGAAAACAGATATAGTCAATGATTTAAACCTTGATACCCCCATTAATATGATTTTTGTTCCCAATTGCCCAATCCAGGCAACTCAAATATCATTTACTGCTTCCAAATATACCACGTGTGAAGGTACCAATATTACCGTTGAGATACTACGATCCCCACCCTGTTACGACCCCGTTGTAGCCCGTGTGTTACATTATGGTGGTAGCGCTAGCGCTTCACGGCCTAGCGATTATGGAGCCAAATCTGGGGACAGTGAAGGAATTAAGTTCCCAAATTTACAAAGTTTTACCTCTGTGAGTTTTGAAATATACGCCGATGATCGTACTGAAGGTAACGAAACCTTCATCGTAGAATTAGCCGATCCTTCCCAGTATGCACATGTTAGCCTGGGCGAGCCGTACAAAGCTGAAGTAACTATTATTGATAAATCAAGTTATATCCAGTTTGCTGAGAGTGCGTATGAAGTCCGCGAAGGTGATCCGACCCTGATGACCATTACTCTCGAGAGAATTGGCAATCTTGAAAACTCGGCAAGTGTGAGTTTAGTTGCCACACCAGGAACGGCAATGGAAGGTGACGACTATGATCCAAATATCGCCGATGTGACCTTCAACGCATTTGAATCTAAAGCCACAGCCGTTATATCTATTACCGACGACGACATACTTGAAATGGATGAAACCTTTCAAATTTCCATCTTTGAACCTCAATCGCAAGGTCAAAGCAGCACAGAAGTCCTGATAAAAGATGACGAAATCGGATTCACTTTTCAGCAAGATGGTAACGAATTCAACGAAGATATTGGCGAAGTAATAATACCTGTTGAGCGGGTTGGATCAACAGAGTTAGAAGGAAGTGTTAATATTGCGTTCCGTGATTCCAATGAAGACCATACAGCTATGGTTGGAGAGGATTTTACCCATTTTAACCCCACTACGCTCACGTTTGCTCCTGGACAGTCTGTTGTTAATATTTACGTATTCATTACAAACGACAACGAATACGAAAGTACCGAGTCCTTCCAAATCTCGATAAGTGACCCTCAACCGGAAGGATCCGATATTATCATCGCTACTACAACTGTGAGTATATTAGATGACGAGGAAAATATCCGATTCGCTAAAAACCAAGCCACTGCGCGGGAAGGTGAAACCACCATACTTCGGCTACAACTTATTCGTGACGTAGCTCTGAAAGAAACAAGCGTTCTCATTACTTCATGTGAAGCTTACAGAAGTGCTGTAGGCGGCCAAGACTTTGTCCCGATTAACTCCGCTGTAGTGAGATTTATTTTAGGAAACACAACTGCGTACACACCAGATGTAATCATCCTCAACGATAACATTGGCGAAGTCTATGAGTCTTTCAGGCTTGTCATAACTTCACCAGAGCAAGGAGCTATCGCATGTAATGAAGATATGACTAATGACATTTACATTGGTATTATCGATGACGATGGAGCAACACACAGGTTTTCATCTTCAAACTACGTTATTCCGGAGTATTCTGCTAATTTGAAAGTTCGAATCAACCAGGAGGGTATACTTTCAGATGACGATCAACAACGCGTAACTCTGTCTGCAATAAGTGGCTCTGCAATAAACAATCAAGATTTCGTTTTTAATGGTCCACGTAGACTCAATTTTGGTGACACAGGTTATACCGACGTTCTGATTCAAATTGTTTCTGACAACGAATACGAGCAAGGTGGTGAAACGTTTACCCTTCAACTAACTAATGATGACGGGGATATCCTCGATACGGCTTCCGTAACCATCCAAGATGACGATCGTCCACCTATTCCCCCACAACCGCAATCCTATTACTTCAGAGAAGATTCAATCACTGTGGTGGAATCCAAGGGAGAGATTCGAGTTGTCGTGTTACGCACTGAGCGATCCATACCTGCTACAATTTTGATTGATACCGTTACTGGATCTGCCACGCCAGGTGATGATTATTTCCCTCTCAATCGGTATCCGGTGGAATTCAGCGCTGGTGATCTTATAGCTGAGAAAGTGATCTATATCGTCAATGATGAAGATGGTGAAGATACAGAGACCTTCCAGGTTGTGTTGTCCTCACCTACTGATGGCGGATCTATTACGGGTGGCCCATTGACCGTTACCATAACGGACGACGATGAAAGCATCGACAACGCCTTATCCACAGCGGTTTTGATTGGTATTATCGCGGGGATATTAGGGGCTTTGATCGTACTGGCGGTATTGATGTGTGTATGTTATATTGCGTTTATAAGTAATGGCCGACGCACTGCTTGTGCAGTGCCACCTGTCCAATATAACAGCAGATACGGGCAACCAATAACATATTAATATTTTGGTGATGTAGAGATACGTGTTGCTGATGTTGGTAGTAGAATCCCTGGTAGTAGACATCAAATGAGAAATTCAAACTGGTCAGTAACATTCATATATTTCAGATTGATTAATTTCAGAGAAACCATTTTCGTTCATCAGCGGTTTAATATTGAGGCTTTGTAAAAGATGTTCCCATTTGTACTAATGTCTAGTTCAATGCCTACAACGCCCGTAGAATCAGTAATGAGTAGCTCTATAAGTATCTCTGCCAAATAGGGCAAATTTAACATGGTTAGCACGGCAATCTATTGTACTATAAATCTTGATCACGTGACTGAATATGGACTAAATCGCAAATTTAGGAGACTAACCCAAGATTCAAGGTATTGGAATGCTGAGGTTCGACGTAGATAATTGATGACTCTTTACTTCCTCTCATCGACAATGATCGACTAGGACAATATCCAAGGTATTGCAATGCTGAGGTTCAACATAGATAATTGATTACTCTTTACTTTCTCTCGTCGACTAGGACAATATACAATGTATTGGAATGCTGAGGTTCGACGTACACAATTGATGACTCTTTACTTCCTCTCGTCGACTAGGAAAATATCCAAGGTATTGTAAATTTAGGAGACTAGGACAATGAGACTTGATAATGGATGATTCTTACTTCCTCCCGTCGACTAGGACAAGATTCAAAGTATTGCAATGATGAGGTTCGACGTAGATAATGGATGACTCTTTACTTCCTCCCGTCGAGTAGGACAATATACAATGTATTGCAATGCTGAGTTTCGACGTACACAATTGATGACTCTTTACTTCCTCCCGTCTTTGACAATATCCTTTTTCTTAGCAGTAGCTTGACTTTATTATAACAAATTCCGCTTGTTGTCTGATGTATTTGATAAGATTCAAGTCTCTATTTAAGGTAGGGGCAAGTGTCTATTGGGATATTCCAATTGAAACCCACGGAATACATGACCTTAATCTTCTACACAGGTGAAGTCAAATGGAGTCACCCATTTAGGTAACCCCATTTGAGATTCACACTCCCTGTGAGGGAAGAGTCAGGTCATGTCTTCCATAAAGGGTGTTTGAATTTCAACTGGAATAGCCATTGGGGCGTCTTTCCCGTTACATCGGTCACGCACGGGTATAATGGGCAATAAACAGCCAATGATATTATTAATTGGAATCACATTTACTTACACATAACTTCTAGACAGTTATTCGGGTTATTCCAGTTGAAATCCATACACCCCCTGTTGAAGGCACGACCTTCATTTCACACACACGTGGTGTAGATTTTAAATGGAGCCACTCATTTAGGTAACCACATTTGATATCCATACACCTGTGTGGGAGATTAAGGTTATGTTTTTTGTAGCAGGTATATGCATTTCAACTACAATAGCCCAGTGGTTGCTTTCCTCTCAATATTCTTTATAGGCCAAGCTGTTAAAATCAAGCGTTTGATAGTTTTGATCATCCAAAATACGATCATGCTGCGCATTACGTTATGACCATTCGGTCTTAGCGCGTAAGCAAAACGAAGTGTCGTGTATTAGGAAGAGATTGATTCTTTTAAGTGTGTGTAAATTGTTATAAATATGAACTTGTCATGGCCACAGAATTATGTTCATGTGGGCATGGCAAAACTTGGGGTTGTGTAAACAAATGAGTATATAATAGTCTTGAAATGTAGCGAGTTATATAAAATAAATGGTTGAGCTATGAATCACTTGGTTAAAGATATGTATTGCAATTCCTTTCGCCGCACCGGCCCGAGAAATGGAGCAATCCATCTTGCACATTGTGATTAT
Source organism: Amphiura filiformis (assembly GCF_039555335.1). Classification (NCBI taxonomy): domain Eukaryota; kingdom Metazoa; phylum Echinodermata; class Ophiuroidea; order Amphilepidida; family Amphiuridae; genus Amphiura; species Amphiura filiformis. The sequence continues at coordinate 9,392,066 of NC_092637.1, forward strand.
ACCTTGGTAGAATGCTTTGTTTCTATACTGCTTCAAACTAGAAGTACAAACCAAATCTATGGATTTGCGTCACACGCACTGTGTGTTAAAAACGCGACGCACAAAGAGCGCGGTGCGATCGGCCAGTACTAATCGCGCTGCAGTTGGCCGCCAAAGGAGCATTTACACACGCATTCTCATACCTCCAGTTTCCGAGGTCTATTTACTTTGTACTTCTGAGTTGACGGACTCATTCACGCATTGTACATAGCACAGTAGCGAAATATGTTAAATATGCACAGTGTTAGTTATAAAATTTAAAAGTAGCTCTGAATATATGTATATAAGAGTGAAATAATCTCTGTGAAAATTTATTTTTTTATATTAAGGTAACCAAAATTATTACGCAGTAACAATGAGAGTCAATATTATTTGACAGTTTTGCGTGCGTATTCCAGCTGCAACAAAAGAATTACTAAAACGACAAAACGTAGAGAAGAAAAAAGGCCCGAACAAAAACGCAGCAGAGAGCGAGATGAAAATCTCAGCTCAGAATGGTTAACAGAGGGTATATAACAACGGGAAAAGGCACGCGAAATCGTCGGACTATAGATGACCTATATGGGTTCGGACTATAGATGACCTATGACGTCACCTGTTATGTTAAGGACATCTTCTGTTGTTTCATACAAGACAAAATAATACAGCAATGTCTATGGCAGACCACATAAAATATTTCATAACACAACTTGTAACTAGCTCCTGTAAGCAAGTTTGAAAACATTTTTGGTATTATTTGCTTTGAAACCGAAGTTAACGCAAACAAAATCAACTTCCTCCATGTAGACTATAATAGCCGATCACTTAAAAAAATCTTAAACCAAAAGATGGTGTTCTAAAAATGTAAACACATGTCAACGCATCTATGACCCTTGGCTGAGATGTACTCCGCCTTTTTTGCGGGCGTTTTACCGTTGTCACAGAAGTCACGTTTTAGGTTCTCCGCAGCAACTTCCGGTATCCCGCTGCAACCTAATGTTCCTTTTGCTCTATTAAATGATCAGATTTGTTCAGGGTTTTGTTGGTCTTATTGACGTCTTCGTTAGCGGAAGACGCTACGAAAACTACCTGCTGCGGAACATGCTGCGAAAATTAGACACTGCGTCTGTCGTAGTTCCTATTGCAGCGACAATATGACCGCAAAACTGTATGATTATTATACTGTACTACTATGTCAGATTAATTCTGATGTTTTGTAAATATATCATCATTTAAGAGAAAAAACAGGTATATATGATCGAATAAGACATGGGTTTGGTAATAAAATTTAAAAAAAAAGGAAATTAAATGAATTATTTAGCTTCTGATGAATTTTGTATTGGTAATTTTGTGTTTTTTACAGAGCTCAACCCAAAACCAAAGCAAAAACAACAACGCCAGGGTCATTCAAAAACGTTCTCAAGTCTTATAACTTCAATTCTGTAATTGATAGAATAGTAGTAAGCTTTACATTTGGGTTTTACATACAAAAACAAGATTGACTTAAATAAAAAAAAAAAACTATTGATTTGCCGGGAGTACATACCTCGAGAATAGTGGGACATTCTAGTTAGATCCTCATTCCAGAAAAATACAGCACAAATATATTGAGATCAATAAAATATTTGCCAAATGAAACACAGCTCTAAATATTCGTTTCGTCCTAACTACCAATGAAAGTTAAATTTCACTTTTTGGCCAAATTTATGAATCAAAGGCCAAACATGCATTTTTAGGGTGTTTTTCACATGCTGTGACAATCAGTTGAAAGACTTGCACGAAGTCTAATTTCAATTTATGTATTCTAACTTTTGGAAAAGTTCTTATAACCAGTCAAAAGTAATACAAAAGTGTGAAAATTAGAGCAACATTTCGGCATATACTAAAGATTTTGAATGTTTAGACTTGTTCCAAGTCTTTGACTTTAGTGACTTGATTATCAACAAACATGACGAAAATGATGTTTTTGGTTCGTTATTTCAAGATATTAGTAAACTAGTGAACTTCTTTTATCTCCAGTGAATGATTAGGATTGAGCTATGTTTCATTTGGCAAAACTTGTTAATTGTTAATAAAGAAAAAACATATACGACGCATCGCAAGTCTTTAAGGGGTGGTGTACGTTTGGACAGTATTTATTGTGGGACATTAGAGCACATCAGACATATCGAATTGCATTCTGAATACAAAGAATGTCCTTCTGATCAAATAATTTTGAATGTTTGAAATTCGTAATGTAATACACATTTTATGGCAAATGATTAAAAATGTATATTTTTGATATTTAACAGGGCTCGAAATAAACTTGATAAATCTGATGATTTATACTTTAAGTGTATGTAGGTGGGATGAAAAGCCGACGATCAATTGAAAATTTGGCCTTTCGTTTTGAAGATATGGATTTTTTCCCAACACACCAAAAAAAATAGGTCTTTTTGGGAAACAAATACATATCTCATGAAAGGTCAAATTTTTAATTGATTGTCGGCATTTCCTCCCAGCTACATACACTTTATGAATATGTCATTAGATTTATAAAATTTATTTCGAGGACTGTTATATATCAAAAATGTGAAAAATATCAAATTTTTATAATTTGTCATAAAATTTGTATAATATCGTGAATTTCAAAAAATGAAATTTATTTGATATCAGAAAGACATTCTTCGTATTCCGAATGCAATTCGATATGTCTGATGTGCTCTCTTGTCCCACACAAAAATAATACTGTCGAAACACTCAAAACGCTCATTCCAGATCCCTTAAAACCGTCGCATGTTAGAGTTGGTCTAAAGGAACATTGTAAATATTACCGAAATCCACCCCTGGTGTCTATTTCGATAACATTTACGACGTTTCGTAACTCCCGACGCGTCGCAAAATATATTTTACTAAAATCACGCACGATAGGTACCCTTAGTAAGTAATATGGATTTACTACAGGAACCATTCGTAAAGTTAAGACTAGTAAATAAAAAGGGTATTCGTAACTTGCGAACGGTTACTTGAGTTATGTAGGGTAAACAGTGCAATACTCCCTGGTGCCTTTGGTAGCGATGGCCAATTAATTTGCTCCATAATTATTATACTGTACGTAATATTGTGCAAAGAACCCGAAGTTACTTTTAAAGGGGTTCATAATACAATACAATACAATACAATACAATACAATACAATACAATACAATGCAATGCAATGCAATACAATACAATACAATGCAATGCCATACAATACAATACAATACAACCAAGCATTTATATAGCGTTCTCCAAGGACCACAGCGCTTTCCAAAAAATAATAATAAAACAATAACAAATGGCATTCTACATAATAAACATACAATTTACAGACAGACAAGCATAGAATTAAACAAACAAATGAGTTTTTAAATTGGTTTTGAAGATGTCCAATGTTTTGGCCTGCCTGATGTTGATTGGAAGAGAATTCCATAGATGAGGATATTTGATAATATCTGAAGCATGGACCAATTTAAAAATTGATTTCTCCAACCTTCCTCCCCGAAGGTCAGGTGGGTTTAAAAAAACACCTTTAAAGTCCAAGCACAGAAGTGCCCACTCATCCTTCTTATGAATGCATAGTTAAGTACATAAAATAGCGAAAAGCTATATTTTGTAAAATAAAACCATTATGAAATCTTTAAATAATATACATCAAATTCAGGCATTTGAAAATACATATTATTAGCCAAAGCAGTGAATACCACAAAATTATTTTACAAAAAAACATTCAGACATAAATTCAACAAGGTTATTTATATGATGCAATTCAACAGGAATGCCATTCCAATAACAGGGAAGGGAAACAACATAGAATTAAACAAAGATGAAGTTTTCGCAGTTTGGTGCAATAACCAAAATACTTCTTTGAACCAGAGAACCAAAAGAAGCAGGCCCAATCTCATTGATTATTTTAAATCCAAAGATTAATCTTTGATAATTAAAAACATCCTTAGGCTTAATCAATTTCAGGTCCAATAGCCTTTTTTCAGAATATAAAGGACGATCTTCAAAATCAACTTCAACTTCAGTGATTTTTCTCTGGATTTGTTTCAAGCTATCAATATGATAACTTCTTATACCATCCTTAAGCTTTCCAGAACCCTTATAGATAGAGATAACATTGACCATAGTGTAGAAAATAAAGTCTGCAAAAAAAGTAACGCAGCTGTTTTAAAAACGCTTATGGCTTCAGAATTAGTAATTGTTTTCACAATATTTCAGCATAGAAAGAAGGATGCTTTATTTACGCGCATTTTGGTACCCCATTTGTCCATTGTCGTTCAATATTAACAACGCAGTAGTGCTTTTAAAGAAAAATGCCCGAATTTAAAAGTTGCAATTTACAGCGATCAATGGTTATTACGCAAGCGTTGTGGCACGTATAAATCCACCATTATCTTCCGAGCTGACTTCAAATCAATGCAAATAGCTACAACTTTTAAATTTGGGTATTTGTCTTTTTAAAACACTGCTGTGATGTTAATATTGAATGAAAATGATCGAATGGCATATCAAAATGCGCGATAATAAATCGTCCTTCTTTCTATGTTCAAATCTGGTGAAAACAGTTATTAGTTCTGAAGCTATAGGCGTGTTTATAACAGCTGCGTTACTTTTTGTGCAATCTTTAAATTGCTATCTACAACAGATAGTTTTGTACTCCCATCTTGCTATCTACTGAAGATTGTTTTTATATTGTTTTATATTTATACCTTGCTATCTACCGATGTTCTAACTATAGCAGTGTGTTATTGCAAAGCTTTCTGAAGTAGATAACAAAGTGTAAAGTAAAGGGTGTGAGCATGTAAGTATCTAAAATAGATATAATTTTAGTAGTGTGGGAGCTAAATCTCATACGGGCCTTAATTAAGGATTGAGTTCAACACCCATGTCTACCAATGTTTGTTACCATGAGGCGTTAGGATAGACCCTCTAGATCACTGCTAGGGAGTAGTGGACTACGTTTTTTTGCTTGAGGTCACGAAAGGTCACACAGGGGTAAAACAATCGTTGAGAGATATATCAAATTACTAGTCTGATGACAAGGATTAAGAAAATGTATATTTTGTGCTATATACGACTATTGTTATTGAGTAACCTTACAAAAACCTATTTTTTAGGCAAAATGACATGGTTTTGGTTGTACGGGGGTCAAAATGTCATCTTACTCCGGGCAAAATTGGTGGCAAATTGCTCATCTTGATATAAGAATCAAGAATCGGTATGAAACTTACCTTCTAAACTGTTTACTTTACTTGTTATGTGCAATGGAAGTGAGAGATCAACAGTGGCCTATGGCCACCCATGGCCTTTGACCTTGTTTGCACTCCAATCTCAGTAAGTGAACACACTAGATTGGCAAAACTATTCTTTTTTTGGTTCTACTCAGCTACACAAACAATTTGCTACCATTTTACCCAAATCGGAGTAAGTTGAAATGTTGATTCATGTACAACCAAAAACGTGTCATTTAGCCTAAAAATGAGGTTTTTGTAGGATAACTCAATAACGATAGGTCGTAGATAGCATAAACTATAAAGCATAAACATCAGATGAGTAATTTGAAAGAAAGAAAGTAAGAATATCTTCACCAATTATAGACCAATTTCAGTTCTGCCAGGATTCTCAAAATAGATGTATTTCATTTTTAAACAAGCATAATATTTTTGGTTTCCGTCCAAAGCATTCCACAAATATGGCAATAACTAAGCTTGTTGACAAAATTGTACATGCCGCAAATGATAATCAAACAACTGCTGGCGTATTTTTGGACCTTTCCAAGGCATTTGACACTATAAAGCACGATATCTTCTTGGATCCTCTTGGATAAATGGTACATTATGGAATTAGAGGTGCTGTCTTACCTCACTAATAGAAAACAGTTTGTTGATTACAACAGTCATACATCTGCAACAAAACCAATTAATTCTGGAATACCGCAGGGTCCAATTCTAGGACCTCTATGTTTCATAATATATGTAAATGACATTCCGAATTCTGTTCCTGAATTATCATTTATTCTCTATGCAGATGACACAAGTGCTTTTACATCACATCAAAATATTGAAACACTTACTAATATTATGAGTAATGGTCTCAGTAAATTAAGCACATGCATTATGTCAAATAAACTTTCTCTTAATCTTAAAAAAATAATTATATGCTATTTGGAACTCGTAATAAAACTAATCAAGTTAATGACAAATTTAAACTTTCACTTGATAACACAGAAATAAATCATGTGAATGCATTTAAATTGTTACTATCGATCAAAATCTGACTTGGAAAAATCATATTGATGAACTTTCAAAAACATGTTCAAGTAGTATTGGTATTTTGTACAAGGTCAAAAGATTTCTTCCTGAAACAGCACTTGTAACCCTTTATAATACACTGGTCCTTTCACATATTAACTATGGTATTACTGCCTGGAGTAGTGCCGGCAGTGTTGGTGAAAATAAGCTTCACATAATGCAAAAACGTGCTCTACGGACAGTTAGTAATAGTGAGTACAGAAGTCATTACACTGGTCCTTTCACATATTAACTATAGTATTACTGCCTGGAGTAGTGCCGGCAGTGTTGGTGAAAATAAGCTTCACATAATTCAAAAACGTGCTCTACGGGCAGTTAGTAATAGAGAGTACAGAAGTCATTCAAATCCACTGTTTATCAAATATAATCAGCTCAAAGTTTTTGACTTATGTAAACTTAATATTGGCACATTCATGTATAAATACTGTAATAACTTGTTGCTACCAGCATTTAACAATATGTTTACAACTAATGCAGATAATCATAATTATAACACCAGATATGCTGCTGACCTTGAATATCCAAATAATAAGCTTGAATTTGGTAACAAATCTATTTGCTACCAGGGTGTAAAGATTTGGAACAATATCCCAAATCATGTTAAAAATTCCAGAAATCTTAACTCTTTTAAATATTCTTATAAGGACTCTCTTATTTTAGATTACAAAATGTTAGAGTAATAATAATGGAGTCTGGGACTTGACAGGCTTTTGGCTTATTTCTCAGTCCTCCTCCACTATGTTTTCAGTTATTGTACTATAGATTTCTTGTGATTTTATTGTACTTTGCATATGTGGAAAAATAAATTATGTTATGTTATGTTACCCCCTAGCAGTTATCTAGAGGGTCTATCCTAACAAATATTGGTAACAAATATTGTCAGACATGGGTGTTGAACTCGACCATTTTTCAAAACCCCTTGCTCCTAGATCAGTGTGAGAATAAAGGTATCTTCAAGGTGTGATTGTAAAACTATCAACAGTAGCTAACAAAGTATGAGTATAAAACTATCAACAGTAGCTAACAAACTACCTATAAAGTTCTAGAAACGTTTGAGACGGCAAACCATAAAACACCGGTTGCATTCAAATAAACGAACTCAAACTGAAGATGCGATTATAACAAATATCCGCAATAATTATTGCGAGTATTCGAAATAATTTCATGCATTTCATGAAGTGAACATGATGAATATAATTATATCAAATTTCATTTTCTTCAAAATAATGATGATAACTCTCCAGGAAACACTTTTTTGGTGCCCATCGGATTTCTAAGGAGAAACTTACACAGAGTTTCCAAAGCTATGTTGAGCTCCAAAACAATGTTCCTCTATATTTGCACAAATCTGTTAGGCGAACAGAGCGATGTTCGAAATTTTAGTGTCTAGGGAAATCATATTGTTTACAGCGGTAAATCGGCAATCTTCTACAGTGCACCTGTCAATCAATTGTTATTACGAAGCATGAAATCCACGCAGGTGCATTGTGATCAGATAATTGTTTTAGTAAACTCAAGCTGATGGTTATACTTTATAAACGTCACTTTAATACGCAAATGGATATGATTGTGAGGGGGTCAACAGGAGGGAAAGAAGTTAACAGCTAGAGCTTATTGAAATACATAAAATTGTTTTAAACATAAAGGCTCCAAGTTGCGATTTTTATTATTCTATCTTCATGAATATAATATCCAAAAAAATGCAGCTGCTTTTTGAGCACAAATTGATGATAGACTGGGATAAATATTGGCCCTCAAAGTACACCGTACCATCGGGAAAATGGTTTTGAGATTATACAATACCAATACCATTCATTGGCTGTCGGAATAACATACATTCCTGAACGAAGACATGACTAGAAGTAGGCGGATTTATGGTGAGCCACTTAACACATTCTTCACGTCTGTTACTATGTCCTGCTTCAGTTTGTCTAAGCGAGGATCCAATTCTTCGCAGACAGCTTCTGCAATGCCTTTCTTGTTCTTCTCCAGCCATTCATCTAGCGCCTGCTTCAAGCCGTCTGATAGATCCACCAGTGCTCTGTCCTGCATGTCCGCTGTCACTGCTGATTTCCGTATCTGTATCAAAAAAACAAACCCAAACACTGTGAAGAGCTTCACGGATGTGACTCGAATTTTTTTGCGAGTAAAAATCGTTGCTTGTGTGAATCAGTTTAAACTTACCTGAAATCATAAACCCAAACACTTTCAGCAGGCAGAGATAATGGAATAATTAGGACACATGCTGCATTGAAAGTATTGTACTGGTAAATTATGCAGAATACGTGAGCAGGATTTAAGTTGAACAAAGGGGGGGGGGTGCAAAAATAGTAAATGTGGAGATTCTTACGAGTTTTCGAGCAATGGAATGTAAACAGCATCTGTATATATCTTTGTACAGATAATCAATTATCAAACCTGTGTGAGTTGTGATCTTATGTCATCTCCATTCAGTGATGGTTGATGTGTCTGCAGTGAAGTGACAAGATCGTCAATGGTATCAAACTATTGATCTAGTTGCTTGTCTGATATGGCCATGTTATCTTCTACCCTCTTGTGGGAAAGGTTGTTTCTGATGTCCAGAACCTTTAGATTGAAAATTGAATACCAGTGCAAGTTAGATAAGATTATCTCACATTTCGTGTGCCAATTGATATATCAGCTAGCAACCAATCGTTTGCATAATTAGTGATCCATGGCTACAGAAATTTCTTTGTTTGGATGAGATAATATTTTTTCACCCCAAAAACAATGTCTAAAAAAATCGACACTTTTCTTACAATCATGACTGGTGTTTTGATGGTTTGTGTTAAGGAATTACACACGTGATGTCTGGTGATTGTGATCTGTTTTTGTTTTTAGTTTAGTATTTTTATAGAAAAATGTGTCGAAGTTATAAATGTTTATAAATAGGTGTTTATAAATCGATTACAAGATATGTGTATATTCTTTAGACACTTTTTGTGCAGTGTACTTTTAGTTTTAATCTTTAATACACACTGAAAATAAGGTTTCTTATATCATTACCTGTTCGATTTTGTTGTAACAATTCTGATCCCCATTATGATAATCACTGAATGTCATCATAAGTTTCAGAATGCCACCGACATCAAAATCACCAAACGTCGTAAATTTCAGACCATGCGGCATTTTGAACACAAAACCTTTGGCTACTTCAACAGGATCCTTGTAAAACAACGATGCATTCACGTTTCTCCACTCGACGTCTTTTCCCATTGGATAGCACTCGTTTTTTACTGCTTTTCCCCAATCAATGCAAGGCTGGCACGCCCCCGATTTGGTTGTTGGTTTCCTGTGCGGTAAACACTGGGCTAATGCACGACAGGGCTGCAAATGCTGCAAATGCTGCAACTGAATCTGATGCCAGTGTTCCACACATGCTTGTACAGTAGGAAGACCCAAATAACACAGAACTTGAACTGCTTCACACACTTTTGCGTAATTTTCGATGTCCAATACATCTGAAAACAAACGGTATGCATGTAAATATTACTAATGATCTTACTAATTGACGGCGAGTTATACTATTGACATGTTTGAGATATTACAATCCAAAATTAATTTCGAGTCTGCATGTGGCACAGACTCGAAATCTATTTTGGATTGTAAAATCTCAAACTTGCTATCCTTAGTGGTAAACATAGAACATAGGACAATTCAGCAGCCAACTGCTACAGATATTTTAACATTTTCTTGTACATCCCATTTATCAAGAAAGCAATTAGCAGTCATTAATAGCATTGCTAACGGGAACTATCGTTTGAGTCTCAATGTTGTTAGAGGCACTTCTTATCATCATTATGCGTTAAATTGTTTAAGAAATGACAAGAAGACGTCGACGTATGTAATTGTATGGTAAATTTGTTTATATTTTATTCATGATACAGGTACTAATTTGATATTATGAGATTATTATGGCAATACCTGCTGCTCGGTTTGTCGAGTTTGGATTAACATCCCAAACTGATTCTGGAACAAGTGTGGCCGGATTAACAAGAACATCACGTTTCGTAATTGTATCTTGCATTGCTTCATCATTGTAGAATCTCACATCATCATCTAAGTTGCTGCTGTTCTTCAGGTCATCTGGACTCAGGTAGGAGACTGTCACTTCTATTCCTCTTGATCGCTCTGTTATTTGTTCAAATACTAACAATTCCATCTCCTGCAGTTGGTTTCTTCCTTTCTTCAGCTCTGATACACCTTCCTTAACACGGACTGCTATGTGGATCGCACGTTTGTCTCGTGTTAGTTGAACCATTCCTTCAACTGCACCAAACACTTTCACACCAGATCGTGACAACATCGGCTTGACGTTCTTTCTTCTGTAACGATTCATCGCACTCACTTGCAGGCAAGGGAATGTGTCTATGGAGAACATGTCGCTCTCGTCTCGACATTCAATCCTGCGCCCAAAGTATCTCTTGAACCTTGGATTGTCAGCCCACGCAATTTCGTCTGTACTCTCAGGCAACTTGGCAGGTATGATGAATGTTCTATCATCATTTCTATATTTACGGAAAAATAACACAATTTACACAAAAAAATGCGTGTACATGTAATTAAACCCGGAAAATGTAATAATACATTTACTTATTACCCTCCATTCTCATCAACCAGTTGCGCTATAGGCCATAGAGTATACAAATTTCATGTGATGATAGAATGACTTTATGTGTAAAAATAAAAATATCACCACTTCGAGAGTACACTATTATACGCCATGTATAACTTCGGCTAGCCTAATTTTCCTAATAAAATATATCTCATTGCGCTGCTTTCTCCAAAAATGGTGTTTCTTTCACCAGTCACTCTTCCTCCAGGGAACATGCTTCTTTATCACTGTTCCGCTGTATTTGACAGATGTGTGGTTTTCATAAACCTAGCAAACTCAAGCAATTCGACAGAAGAACTTTAATCCTTTGATAAGGAAGAACACATTTATGTACTCGAAATCTCCTTCGTTGCTGTATTAAAAATAGCTCAATTATTGGCTACGTAAACTGGTTAAAATGTACTTCATTTTTTGAAGCATGAAGACCACCACACACATGTGGAGTTTTACAATCTCCAATGTCATTCTGTAAAGTCCAAACGCAAGCCTCCAGGCAGCTTTTATACCAGTACTCATGCAAAAACCATCATCTATTAATAAACCATCACTTCATTCACATCTTCACAGATGATGCAAGCTTGGGATTTCCCAAGATTAATTATACACATTAACCGTTCTCATTACATCGCTTCCGGGGGGTCATATGGTGCAATACACTGAACTGGGGATTTCCAAGTTCCAAACATAGATCTGACTTTGTTTACAATAATTTGGGGGGAATGACTTTCCACATCAACTCTTGCAACTACAATGGGGTTTCCAATCTCATGAAATACTTTCAACTTGTAAACAAAGTTAAATAATTAAATTAAATTACTCAGGGCACATCACAGTTTACGCACCGACTAATCAAATGCTAGCTATCAAAAGAAAGACTAATATCATGATATGATCAAGCATAATGCTTCATGAGTGGCTAAAATGATTTTCAGATTGAACAAATGGATTTATAAAGCGCGGGTCCGTTTAAATCTATAGTTCCCCAAATTATTCTGTTTAGCATTTCAAATAACTCATGAATCTTTTTGCGATTAGCATTTTCTTTTAAAATTGCAATCAATACTTCTGCGGTCTCTCTGCGGTCTTAAATCAGTGGCGTAGCGTAATAGGGGCACGGGGCACGTGGCCCCAATCAGTTGCAAAATTTAGAAAAGCCCACAGGAAAATATCCAAAAAACGGCTTGTTAAGTTGTGCCCCCCCCCCCATCAGACCCGGTGTCCCCCAATCATGGTCGGTGCCCACAATCGGATGACCCACGCTACGCCACTGTCTCAAATGCATAATAATCAAAATATTGTCAAAACGGCGGCCAACTTGAATGTGAACATTATCGCCTTTTTTTCCACAAATATCAATGCTGATCAATAAATGTAAAAAATAACACCATACACAGTATGACCAAGGCTGCAAATTGCCTGTTATATACATTCAAAATAATTTTTTTAGTTGATAGTTTTGTGTATTTAGTGTAAACCAGATAAACTTTGTGGACCTTCGGACAACATTGCGCTTCTTTGGTCAAAATTATTAAATGATAACTTTCATCAAATTTGCACATTGATTAATGTTCATGATCTTTTAAAAAAGAAGATTTTGATTGCTCAAATAATTTTTTTGTTTGCTCAAATAGTTTTTTTGATTAAACAAAATATATAAAATAAAATTCAAATGAGAAAATTATAATGTGAGAAAAAAATACTTAAGTACAAGAAAAGCTCCTTTGTAGCTTGTATCATTGTTTATTTTCATGTACACCATTAACCATCGTATTAAACAGTATTTACTTTCAAATGATACGAATCGTGTTATGATCATGTATTGGTAACGAGAGTTTATATGATTATACCGCACAGGGTCATCGCCCCGATATCGTCATAGCAGAAATCGCCATGGTAGGTTGAATTCACCTCCACGTATGGCCATCCTGTTTCGACTCCATGATTGGCACTGTGCTATAGTTGGGCACATATAAAATCAGAATTTTTGTCAGGTTTTGAGTTAAAGACGCAAGCTTCTTTCTCAAGACGCAAGCTAACGACTATCATATCCGTTCAACACATATGTTCAAGTGCAAGGAACCAAATCTGGTTTCTTTAGACTAAATCATTTGCGGGAGATAATCATCATTTTCTACCCCGGTATCCAAAGATTTTACTCTGAATATCAAATCGTGCACATTCACGTGTATCGATCCCGGTATTGATTTTAGTATCTCTGCTGTGCCAAGTAATTATTAGCCAATTATAGTATCTCAAAGACATCACCTTGCATTTGGTGGTGACAAGGGTAAATAACGTGAGAGTACAACAAAAATAAATTGTGGCATATACAATAAGCAAGCGCATAGGTGTGGTAGGTTTATTTTGTATGCATATTGCAGTGGCTTATAAATTTAAGCACGTTTTCGAGATATGGACATCCGATCATAATATGATATTAACATGATACCAAACACTGTAATAAAAAGTCGAAATTAAAGATACTTGCACGCGTCTGATGTAACCTGTCAATCAAAATCAAGACGGTTTGTTTACAATTTGTCTATATGATTGAAATTTCTAACGCAGCGAAACAACAACGTGGCATGTGGCCTTTTTCACCTTCAAACATACAAACCGTTTCAAATGTTAATGTAAAAAATGTAACGTCCTCTGCAGAAGGCACTTTACCAACATGCAATGCCTAGAAAACCTTTTACATTGTAAAAGTACCGAAATCCCTCGCCATTTTTTGCGATTCCTTTTCTACAATAAAGGCACCAGATGAATCAATATCCTTTTTTACGCGCTAATCAATCTAGTTTGATTGACAAGTGCCGTCAGACGCGAACTAGTATCTTTAATATCGACTTTTATTATAAAAGGGATTAACGAACTAATTCAGTAGGGGTGACTTTATCAGTGGGTGTGGATTAGCTAGTAAGCGCTAAATTTGAGTGGTTCCCGGCGTGTCGTCTATCACGCATTACGGACAAGTTTGTAAACAAGCCTGTAGTAGGGCCTACAAGGTGCTATTTGGTGATTTTTGAGTTAGCATCTAGTTTTCCTACATTAGTGAAACCAAAGTTTTTTTTGGCATCCTTACACCTCAAAGGATAAAGCTAGAATTGGTTCCATTTTTTTTATGCCCCCCTGATTTATTTTGTAAGGATTGTATTTATCTAAATTTGCAATTTAAACATTGTATGTAGGATTTTTAAAACCTTAACAATTATGTTATGTAGATGTTGTATTGATCCCTGGGCCTCAAGGAAGAACAGATGATTAATTGTGTTTTCAACTTATTGAGTGTCTCAGGTTAAAAAAAAATAAAACAAAACAAAGTGCATGCCATTTTCATAGTAACAAAAGATATCACTTCCTTGCACTTACCCATTTTAGTTGATAGTAAATGTAGTTAAAGTCCTTGTGATAATGGTATAAATGTTCATACGATTATAAAAAAATATGAAGCTGATATCCTTATAAAATACATTTCATAGGTATATACACATTGCATATTCATTGCTTGATCATGATTTGGCTGATGTGATACCCAAAGAATTATTTAAATAAATCTCTATTGTATCATATTTTAAAGGTTATCAGTACAAAACAACATAAAGCATAAGAAACAGACCTTGCTCACTGTTCACATTCACAACAAACAATAATAAATCGCATTTTGCACAGTAATTTCTTTCTTTTTCATCGTAAAAGAATATAAAAAAGGTAGAATTAGCCTAGTGACGAAGTGATCTTAATTTGTAATCACAAACGATATGACATAAACAAATTGGATTTCGCATGTAGTGATGAAGCGATTCGAAGTTCATTCGAAAAGCTACATTTAGTAAAATAAAACCATTATGAAATCTTAAAACAATATATTCATACAATTTAGGCATTTAAGCCAAAGCATGTAATACCACAAAATCGTCATACCATATTCAGGTAAAGAGATCTACATTCAGACTTAAATTCAAATAATGTTATTTACAGAATGGAATTCAGAGGAAATTCAATTCCAAAGACGCGGAAGGGAGGCAAACATAAAATTAATGAAAAATTAGGTTTTGCCAGGTTGGTGCAATAGCCTAAAATGATCTAAAATACTTCTTTGAACCAGGAAACCAACATAACCAGTCCCAATCTCATTGATTATTTTAAACACAAAGACACTTGAAAAAATCACCAGGCTTAATAAATTTCAGGTTTACAAGCCTCTCAGAATATGAAGGACGATCTTCAGAATGAACGTCAGGAAAATCTTTGTAGAACGTGTGATTTCATCTGGATTTTGTCAACCTACCAATATGATTCCTTCAAAATGGAGACCAGACACAAGCACAATAAACAATATGAGGAAAATGAGATATTTGAAAAGACTAAGTAAAGCAAAAGACGTCATATTTCTGGTACATCTAACTAGGAAACCAGAAAGCTTATAAATCTTACCAGCAACATTACCAATATGAGAATCAAAGGAAAGCTCCTCACTGAAAGTAACTTCAAGCAGCTTAAAATTCATCAACTTTTCAAGCTCATCACTGCCCATAAGAACCACAGAATGTAGGAGACTTAGATCTAGTCATGTGCATGGTGGAACACTTTGAAAGGTTCAAAGGAAGTTTGCTACGAAGTGACCACTGGCACTGGGAATTATTTTCAATGTCCTGCTGAAGAATGTCATGGTCTAAAACACCATAGGACTGATAATTGAATTATCATCAGCGAATTGGAAAAGAAAAGAGGAAACCACATCATTTAAGTCATTAACAAACATAAGAAATAAAATCAAAGAACAGAGACTTGAAGAGCACCAGAAGTTACATTACACCATTCAGAAACACACCATTGAAAATAATCCTTTGCTTAGCCCCACACTAAAAAAAAAGTTGTTTGGTTGTCCTCGACCGACTTCTTGAGCCCACCCAAAACATTTTTATTTTAAAGAACTTTTATTTACCGTTTATTGCCACATTATAAATTTAACACAACATTTCCAGGGCACATAACAATATCAACGGTTTCTGTGAGTACATGACCTAATTTTGGGTGATGTTGTGACCCTGAACACCTGTTTCACCAATCAGTAACAGGGCTGTGACCAGGTTGGGAAATATTTTTACAAATTAAATTTTACAAATTAATACATAATTAGTTTTCTCACTTGAATTATGCTACTTTTAGTAAAAAACTAACTTTTTCATAACTTTACCAACGATGCTCGTCAAAGAAACTGGGCGGTAACTACTTACACCACCCTTGGGCTTTAAAAATCCTTATAGATATGGACAACATTGGCCCCTTTCCAAGCACTACAGACTTGACCACGCTGTTGAAAAACATTAAATTGCTGTCTACTTTATAGA
Organism: Amphiura filiformis; assembly: GCF_039555335.1. Lineage (NCBI taxonomy): Eukaryota > Metazoa > Echinodermata > Ophiuroidea > Amphilepidida > Amphiuridae > Amphiura > Amphiura filiformis. The sequence goes on from NC_092637.1 coordinate 9,408,408, forward strand.
TTGTTTTATACTCACACCTTGGCATCTACTGAAGATTCTTTTAAACTCACACTTGCTGTCTGTTCAAGATAGTTTTATACTCACACCTTGCTATCTACCCATGTTATAACTTTGCGGTGTGTTAGTAATACATTTTCTAAAGTAGAGAGCATAGTGTAAATAAAAATAACAACAGATGTCAGGGTGTGAGTATGTACATATCTTAAGTTATTTGTAATTTTTTCTTGCAACTATTTGCAGTAATTATTACAAATATTCGCGATAACTTTATATACAGCCTGTTTCAAAAAAAAATTGTGCAAGTTAAAAGCGCCCTCTGTGGCAATTAGAAAATACCGTTGTGACATAATGCCTACATCGAGGTCAAGGACATAGTCTTAGCTCTCAAATGCCGTTTAGTCTGTTCAATTTGCTTGTTTTAATCTCGAGATATGCTCACTTAACAGCGGAAGGGTAAAATCACAATTGTGCCACTTTTACTAGGGAAGAGGGCTGTACATGTAAATCAATGATAACATAAAGTTTATCAAGAGTTCCTTCGTGAAATCAAAAGAATGCATCAATTACACAACAATGCAATTTTTTTTAAAAATATTTTATCATGATAAAGGTGTAATGATTATCTTTTTCCTCTTACGACAAATTAAACGATAATTAAATATTTCACATTCTGCTGTAAAAATAAATACATGTGTATGTCAATGATTTTACCATGGAGATACTGTTCTTTTTGTCATTCAAGACATGTTAAAAGACAAACAAATATTGCACACTTATTGGTTAATGAACTTTGACAAGTTCATGAAATTTGACAAATTAATGCAATTAGACAAAATAATGCACGCGCGCTGGTGTTGATGCGTCTAATGCACGAGTCCCGAAGGGTGAAGTGCATTAGACGCATCAACATCAGCTATCATTGCTTTACATGTACAGCCGGCCCTATTCCCTAGTAAAAGTGGCACAATTGTGATTTTACCCTTTCCTTCTTAACGAAACATATCTCGAGATTAAAAAGAACAAATTTAACAGAACAAACAGCATTTGAAAGCTATTTTTCTAATCGCCAAAGAGGGCGCTTTTCACTTGCACAATTTTTTTGAGACAGGCTGTATATTTGCAATATTAATTGCTGTTAGTAAAATTTACCGCAATAATTATTCCGAACAAGCGAATATTCGCAATAAACATTTCGAATAAAAATTGCTGCGAATATTCACAATAATAACTGCGAACTACTGGCAACAATTATAGCAAATTTTCGCAATAATTATAACTTTCTAAAGTAGAAAGGAGAGCACACCAGACACACAAAATTGCGTTCTGAATACGAGGATGTCCTTCTGATATAAAATAATTTGAATTTTGAAATTCGCGATATTTTATGGCAAATTATTATTTTTTTAAAAATATTTTAAGTAACAATTTTGAGTAACCTTCATAAATATACTGATAATTACTTAATCGTGTATGTAGCTGGGAGGAAAAGCCGTCCATCATTTAAAAATGTTGACCTTTTGTATCGAAGATATACATTCTGTCCCAAAAAGACATAAAAGTTGTAGGAGAATTTTCCATTTTAGAGCTTATTGAAAAACATAATATTGTTTTATACATAAATGCTAGTGGTAATTTTTTGGTCCTATCTTCATTAATATGATATCCAAAAAAGTGCAGCTGCTTTTTGAGCACAATTGATGGTAGACTGGGATAAATATTGACCCTCAAACTAGACCGTACCATAGGGTAAATGGTTTGGCAATTTTACCATACCAGTACCAGATGTCGGAGTAAATTGTGACCGTCTATAGGTCGAAACGCTCGTAAAGTCGGCCTCTGGTAAAATTTGTTTTCTTCCGTGTTTAGAATATATATATCATAAGCTTTACAATGATATATCATTTGACTTCATACGATATCCAGAAGCGGTGTTATGGCTTGTTAAACTTTGCTCCTTCACTAAAAGGGTACATTATTTTGGCACTACATTATTTTTTTTCCACATTGCTGGTATTAAATATCAAATGGTCATAATTGGCGGTCCCTTCAAATCATCCCCAACTGAACGAGGTTCAGGAATGTCCTCTCATTGTTAATTGTTGATTAACCCACCACTTGAACAGGATTTAGCCAAAACAAACAAAGACTTAAGCTTTTTACTAATGCTATACATAAGTATAAGCTTATTATCCTCTTCAACAATAAGATTTAAGATTTGGTGTTTGACTGGACTAAAATGAGAAACATGTCGGACAAATATTAGGGACATATGAATACAACCTCTATGTTAGTGCCGTACTATTACGCTGACTTTCGTATTTGCCGAGGAGGACAATTTCGACCTCCACGTGTGTTTCCAAACAGAGAGGTAGACAAAATGCCTGTCAAAACTGTTCCGCTTGTCCAAATACTCAAGTATCAAAAGGATGGTCCACAATAGAGTGATTCACGCAACATGAATAGGGATTAAAAAACTGTGAAGTGCTTCTTTTGTCCAATTTGCCATCAAGATTTCGAATGGAAACAGTTCAGACCCAGAACACGATTATGTCAGAAATTAATATTTTGTTCTGGGTCTGATTATTCGGACTACCTCCATGCATATTGCAATGTAACTCGAAATACAATTTGCCGACTTTACGAGCGGTTTGAGATGGATGGTCACAAATACATTCCTGAACGAAGATATGATTAGAATGAGGTGGACTTATTGTGAGCCAGCAAACACATTCTTCATGTCTGTTACTATGTCCTGCTTCAGTTTGTCTAAGCGAGGATCCAATTCTTCGCAGACAGCTTCTGCAATTCCTTTCTTGTTCTTCTCCAGCCATTCGTCTAACGCCTGCTTCAAACCGTCTGAGAGATTCCCCAGCGCTCTGTTCTTCATGTCCGTTGTAACTGCTGAATGTCGTATCTGTATCAAGAACATTGTTAGCAGTCTTAATTATTGCTGAAAATATTGCTGAAAAGTATTGAGTTAATAATAACGGAACTGCATAATACGTGAACAGGAATTAAGTAGTCGTGTGACATTATGACACTATTTTGAATCGTTCTACCGATACCCAAACTAAATCCGAACTCAATATTAATCATGACCGAAAAATCCTCATACATAGGCGGCGGAAGCGGGGCGGGGACGTTCCCCTAAAAAATCAATAATAGAAGAAAATATAAAGCAATAATTGCTTTATCTTTCCTTTTTTCTCAAAAAACCCTGTTTTAGGAAAAAAAAGTAAAATTGTATAAGTTTACCGGCATCAAATAGCAAAATTCGCCTTAATTTTGAGCTAAAATAGAACTAGAAATTATTCTGCGCGCTCAAGCAAATGTCTCAGTAAAACCGGAATAAAATATGCCCTTCCCTCCTCATCAATTTAATACTTCACTGCTCTCAAACATCTGTCTGAATGGCGTAAAATAGAGGGAACGTGGTCCGATTCTATTTTGCTCTCCAGAAAAAAAAGAAGGATGATGAGATAGCAAATGCGGAAATTCTACGAGCATCTATTCCCAGCAATGAAATATAAATGGCATCTTTATATCTTAATACAGATAGGCCTACTCAATTGTCATACCTGAGCGAGGTGCGATCTAATAGCATTGGCCTTCAAGGAGGGCTGGTGAGTCTCCAGCGAAGTGACAGCATCTTCAATGGTATCAAAATATTGATCTAGTTGCTTGTCTGATATGGCCATGTTATCCTCTACCCTCTTGTGAGAAAGGCTGTTTCTGATGTCCAGAACCTTTGTTTGAATTGAAAATTGAATAATTGAATACCAGTGAAAGTTTGATAAAAGTATCTAATATGTTAATTTCGCAGGTCAATTAAAATATCGTTAACAATACTTTTCTTTTATTCCACCATCAGGTAATTTTGACATCCAATTATTTGTATAATTTGTGGTTCATGGCTAAATTGTCCAAGAGAGATTTCCTTTAATATAATAATTAGTATGCTTTCAAATCAAAAACGGTGTCTAGAAAGTAAACACTTTTCTAACAAACATGATTACAGTTTTGATGGTCTGTATTTAGAAAGTACACATGTTATTTCTGGTAATTTGTAAGCTGAGTATAAGTTCTAATCGTATTTACAAATCGATATTGAAGATATGTGTTTGAAGTCTTTAATAATTAAAGTTTTAAACGTTTGATCTAAACACAAGAACATTGAACATTAATCATTCATTATACCAACACAGATTACCTTTCATAAACGTTCACGCTTTAGTAAGTTTTGGTGGAGGCCTATCATTACCTTTTCGATTTTGTTGTAACAAGTCTGATCACCATTGTGGTAATCACTGAATGCCATCATTAGCTTCAGGATACCACCGACATCAAAATCCCCAAACGTCGTACAAGGTTGACCATGCGGTATTACGAACACGAAACCCTTGGCTACTTCAACAGGCTCCTTGTGAAACAACGATGCATTCACATTTCTCCACTGGATTCCTTTTCCAAGCGGGTAACACGTGGATTCCACTGCATTTCCCCAATCAATGCAAGGCTGACACGCCTTTGATTTGGTTGTTGGTTTCCTGTGTGGTAGGCACTGGGCTGATGCACGACAGGGCTGCATTTGCTGCAGCTGAATCTGATGCCAGTTTTCCACACACGCTTGTACAGTAGGGAGACCCAAATAACACAGAACTTGAACTGCTTCACACACTTTTGCGTAGTTTTCGATGTCCGGTACATCTGAAAACAAACGAACAGAAAACAGTAATTGATAAATATTATGAATGTGCTTACTGCTTACTGCTCCCTTAACCGGCTTGGTCGTCGGGGCACCACTGATGACATCTTGACAATCTCTCTCCATCTGTTCCTGTCTTCCACTGCCCTCTGTGAGGTGGTAAAGTTCAGGCCAGTCCATTCTCTTATGTTGTCTTCCCATCTCTTTTTCTGTCTTCCTCTTCTTCTTGAACCGTTCACTGTACCCTGTAGGACTGTTTTTGCTAACCCAGAGGAGCGAGAGATGTGGCCGTACCAACGTAGTTTACGTTGCCGGACTGTTGTTAGTAGGTCATCATAGGGACCAATAGCTTGCTTCACTCTGGTCCGCACCTCCTCGTTGGTTACATGGTCTTTATATGAGATGCTAAGGATCTTCCGGAAACATCTCAATTCCAGTGCTTGTATTCTCCTTTCCAAGTCAGCTGTCAGTGTCCACGTTTCACAGGCATACAGGAAGATGGATATGGCGAGGGTGCGCATTAGCTTGATTTTGGAACCCAGTGAGATATTTTTGTCAGTCCACATAGTATTCTAAGGTTAAATATCTGTTCTGTGGTACTCCTTCCTGCTCTGAAGCCCGCCTGCTCTTCAGCAATGATGTTCTCCGCCAGAGGTTTCAATCTGTTCAAGATGAGTCTGAGCATTATTTTGCTCGGGTGGCTGATGAGGCTGATTGTGCGGTAGTTCTGACAAAGCTGGAGATTTCCTTTCTTGGGGAGTGTAATCACAAGTGACTGTGTCCAAGGTGTAGGCCATTTGCCTGTCTTCCAAATGTTGTTACATATCTTTGTAAGCACATCAATAGCTGCATCACCTGCTGCTTGAACAAGCTCACCTGGAATGTTATCTATGCCTGGCGACTTGCCCTTTTTCAATGCTTTCACAGCGGCTTCTACCTCTTCTCGCAGGATAGGCTGACTTTCCTCATTAGTCTAGGATTGATGGATCACCTTGCAGTTAGTAGTTGTACAAGTCAGAGCAGTACTCCGCCCACCTACTAAGAATCTCTTTTTCTTCCACTAAACACTTCCCATTCTTGTCCTGTATAGTTGCTGATCTGCTGTTCTTTACAGTGGTTAAATTCTTTACCAGTTGGTATGCCTTTCTACTATTGCTCTTGTTCAGGTTTGACTCCACCTCTTCACATTGCTGTCCAATCCAGTTTTCCTTCGCTTCCTTAATGCCGTTCTTAACCAACTTGTTGGCCTCCCTATATTCTCTTGCTCCATCTGGATTGTTCCGTTTACCTTTTAACTCTCTTCTCCTATCGCAGAGCTCAAGCACTTCCTTTGTGATCCATGGCTTCTTCACATGGCGGTGTTTGCCTAAAAGCTCAGAGGCCGTCTCAGTGAGAGCTGTATTAAAGGTGTCAGTGAGGGAGTCCAAATCCAGGTCTGTATCATTCATGCAGATCAGTGGAGCAAATTTTCCTCCGATGTTGGCTGAGAATTCTCTTGCTACATCTGGGTCCCTCAGTTTCTCGAGCTCAAACTTTACTCTCAGTTGTTTGGGTTTCTTGATTACTTTCAATCTCACTCTGAAGCTCATCATCACAAGATCATGGTCGCTTCCTACGTCAGCACATGGAAAGCTGCGGGTTCTTGCAACATTAACACCAGAGCGAAAGCGCTTTTTGATCAAGATGTAATCAATCTGGTTATGATGGTTTCCATCAGGGCTGTGCCATGTCCATCTTCTAGAAGCCTTATGTTTCCCAAGGGTGTTGGCTAGCACAAGGTTGTTGTATGTAGCAAAATCCAACAATCTGAGGCCTCTGTCATTTGTTTCTGGGTTACAATAAGGGCCACACACTTTCTTCCAGTCTGGCTGGGCATCCTCTCCTACTTTGGAGTTCCATTCTCCCAATACCACTAGGATGTCCTTCTTTGGTGTTTCATCCACGAGTGTCTGAACTTGGCTGTAGAATTATTCCATTTCATCATCTCCATGACTTGTAGTCGGAGCATACACCTGAATGATATTAAAGGGGGAAGCTCTCATACGAAGAGTGATGAGCCTTTCTGAGACTGGTTTGCAGCCCATGACGGCATTTACAGTATCTTTGTGGATGATAAACCCCACTCCATACTCATGCTTCGTTTCACTTCCACTGTAGTAGAGCTTGTGACCTTCATCTGTGCACATCTCGCCATGGAGTTTCCAGCGAGCTTCACTGAGCCCGATGATGTTCCAGTGATACCTATCAAGCTCATAGGATAATTCCTCTAATTTTCCGTTAGGTCTCAGAGTTCTAACATTCCATGTTCCAATGGTGATGTTGTCTCTAACTCGGATCTTTGTCGCACCAGTAGCATACTTATCACCTCTGCCCTGGCTACGCCCAACAGAAGGCGCGGTCATTGGTCCGGGCTGCGACCGATCCGGTATGTTCAATTTATTTATTGTCATACTGTCATCAATTGGTGAATCTTAGGCAAATTACAGCTTGGCGGAGCCTATCCCTCTCCAAGCCGTCGTCCTAGTCTGTCCGCCACCTGCTGAACAAGTCAGCAGGCTCACAACCCCCACCAGTCTTGAAGGTAGACCAGGGCGCCTTACCTGTTATCTCACAAGTCGGTCGTCCCCTCACACTACATGCTACACTAGTGCTACAACTATGCTATTATCTACACTACATGCTACATGCAAGATGCTACCAGGGACGGTCTCCTCCTTGTATGGTCCATCATAACAAGTATGATAAGAGACTATAGGTCATTAGCTACAGTGTTTGAAACACTGTAGCAATTAGGGGGGTCCAATTGACGGGGAGTAATACTATTGTCATGTTTGAAATATTACAATCCAAAATAGATTTCGAGTCTGCATGTGGCATAGACTCGAAATCTATTTTGGATTCTAATATCTCAAACTTGCTATCCTATAGTGGTAAACATATATAGTATATAGTACGATATATAGGAAAATTCAGCAGCCAACTGCTACAGATATTTATAATATTTTCTTGTATATCCTATGAACAATGTACTGCAAAAAAGCAATTAGCATTCACTAATAACATTGCTAACGGGAAGTATCGTTTGAGCCGCATTGTTGTTAGAAGCACTTCTTATTATTATGCGTTAAATAGTTTCAGGAATGGCAAGAAGACGTCGACGCATAAAATTGTATGGTCAAATTGGTAATTTTTATATTTATTCAATATTTGATTCAGGTACTAATTTGATATTATGAGATTATTATGGCAATACCTGTTGCTCGGTTTGTCGAGTTTGGATTAACATCACGAACTGATTCTGGAACAAGTGTGACCGGATTGACAAGAACATCACGTTTCTTAATTGCATCTTGTACTACTTCATCGTCGTAGAATCTCACACCATCTTCTAGGTTGCTGCTGTTCTTCAGGTCATCTGGACTCAGGTAGGAGACTGTCACCTCTGTTCCTCTTGATCGCTCTGTTATTTGGTCAAATACTAACGATTCCATCTCCTGCAGTTGGTTTCTTCCTTTCTTCAGCTCTGATACACCTTCCTTAACACGGACTGCTATGTGGATCGCACGTTTGTCTCGTGTTAGTTGAACCATTCCTTCAACTGCACCAAACACTTTCACACCAGATCGTGACAACTTTGGTTTGACGTGCTTCCTTCTGTAGCGGTTCATCGCACTCACTTGTAGACAAGGGAATGTGTCTATGGATAACATGTCGCTCTCATCTCGACATTCAATCCGGCGACCAAAGTATCTCTGGAATCTTGGATTGTCAACCCACGCAATTTCGTCTGTACTGTCAGGCAACTTGGCAGGTATGATGAATGTTCCATCATCATTTCTGTATTTTGCGGGAAAATTACAAAATCGTTAATCATAAATTGCATGTACATGTGATTAATTAACCCTAGAACTTCGAAGTATCACCCCCCCCCCCGATTTGTTATAAACGCACACGTTTACGCCCAAACGAAACTAATCGTAGATGCATCCTTTGCGCTCACTTTAGAAATAACATTTTAACCCCAGGACCCCGCCCCGGCGGGGGGGGGGGTTTGTCGGTGAGCCCCACCATTGGTTTCTACAATGATTTTCATTTCCCTCCTGTGAAATTATTTCAATTTATTGACGAAAATCAATTTTGACTAAACTTTTGTACATAGCCAGAATTTACGTTATGTTATGTTATGTTATGTTCTGTTCTGTTCTGTTATGTTATGTTATTGTGTCATAGGATCTACACCTTGGATTCATGGATGTGCAGTGAATTCCTGCTCTAAGAGTTTTGTAAGATTTAAAGCCATTAGGGTTAATAAACATTAAAATCACCTGTACGCCAGTTCAAAATATTCCAAAAGATCTACCAGAAGGTTCTCATCTGTAAGTTTGAAGTGGTGTTTCAAGTCGTCAATAGTGTACTCTTGCTTCAACGGTAATCCGGAATAGTCTGCTCGGAAATTCGGTGGAGCAAATATTGGGGCAAATATGGTAGTTGTCAGCCAGTTCAGATGCACAATAATAATTGCGTCGTGACCTCTCAGTTTTGCATGATGTACCTTAAACACAAGAATAGATTTGAGTGAGTTTGTTTTGCTTCAATATGTTATTTGACATTTTGGGTGTAAAATTGGAAAAAGACAACAACACAGTCAGCCAAAATTTCTCAGTTCGTGTCACTTTTCAGAATTGACAGCCAGGTTAAGGTGGCTGTGTACTCTCAGACATGCATGTAGTAAAAGTGCAATAACTTTGTAATTATTCGCGCAAAACATATAAAAGTATACATTTTTATGAAGGCAAGACATCAATAAATCTTAATATAAATACAGATTTGGGGTAAAAACAACAATTTTGAAGAAAATCACAAAAAAGTGAGTTTTTGGCAATATTTGTTAGGTACATCATAACAAAAAAACACTCTTTCCAAAATATTTTATTTTGTTTTTAGCTCAATCTTGAAGCTCCATTCCAAAAAACGTTTTTTTTTTTTTGATATTGGCCTTATTTTTTGAGATATTGACCATATAAGGCATCAAAATGAACTTTTAAAATTCAAAACGCCTATTTGCACAAAATGATGCCCAAAATCGGAAATAGACCAAAATACAAAAAAATTAGAAAACCGTTTCTTGAGTCGATCATACTTTTTACGATGATCATATTTGCTTACCTATAGATGCTGTATTTATTGAGTTATCGTGTACCTAAATCGTCATTTTAACGAGAAAATGAACATTGAAATAATGGCCGTTGAAGTTTAAAGTGGTCACATTTTGCACTTTCATCGAATCTCACAGGAGAATGCGACAGTTTTCGTTTTTGTAACTTATATTACGTGAACATCGGTAAATCCACAGCCCTTGAGAAGTTTGAGCGAAATCCATTCATAACTTGATATTTAAATCGGGGGAAAGAATTTGAAAAAACCCACATTTTATCAGCTAAAACGGAGCCATTTGACCACTAGGTTTTTGTGAAATCAGTGCTTCCGTGGTGTTTCCATAAGATGCGCCGCGCATGCAGATAAGCGTCGCGTATGCTTCGCGTATTTGTGCGTTAACAAATTGCGCGATACGCAACGCGATGAGTTGTTGCGCGCGTGTACCTTGCTGGTACAACAAAGATTTTCTTTCCTTTTCAATTTAAAACACGAGTGGAATAGTGAAATAAAATCCTTAAAATATTGCAGTTGGAGTTTACAAATCTGGATTTTCATTCATTGTATTTATAAAAAACATAACAAGGTACAAACATATCATAAAAACTCAATTTTGAGAAAGAAACAATGGCTAGAGTACACAGCCGCGTTAAACAGATAGAGGATACTCTAACGATTAAATCTAACCCGACTGTCACCTTTGTGTTCAAAACTGTTGCTCGGGACCCTATGTAGCCTCAATGTGGCATCTCTAATTGTAGCTTATAGTGACATATTGTTGTTTCAGGTTTTATATTAGCTCTACGTTTTACGGTAAGGATTGCATTAAAAAATGTTCAATTAGCATTTTTTCATTCTTTAACTGCATACCTGTCCCATGTCATGCAGGTAACCAAGTACCAAATTCAAAGTCTCATCTTTCACAAGTCTGTCTATTTGTTGTCTAACATGCTCAGCAAAATCTTTGAAGTACAACAGTGGAAGCTCTGTGTTGCACCATGAAGATAGTCGCTTCATGATTTTGTCACACAGCTTTGGAGTAAGCTCACCCTGATAGTTTGAAAGATGGTAATATTTATTTATGTAGAATCAATATATCAAAGCACAACGGGAAAAACCTTGAACATGTTCAAGAAAGGAGTTGATTACGGTTTGTAAACCTGTAATCGAGTCGCCAAACTGGAGTCACCAGTCGAGTCGAGTCAATACGAGTCATTACAACTGTTTAAATATCGAGTCCCTATTCGCGATTTGTCAAATATCGAGTAGATTCATCACCCGATACACATATAAATTAGGTACAAGGTACAGCCTGTCTCTAAACCAATTGTGCACGTAGAAAGCGCCATCTTTGGCAAGTAGAAAATACTGTTGTGACATGATGCTTACATCAACGTCAAGGAAGCAATCCTAGCTTTCAAATACCGTTTGTTTCATTCATTTTGCTTTCGGCAATCCAGAAATGTGCATCACTAAACACAAATGTATGAAAACCCTTCTGTGCTTCTTTTTAGAAAATTAAATAGAATGTTATTCTAAAATAAGCAATAAAAGAATAATAAATGAACATTCATTTGTAGGATTAGAAATGATTGTGTAAAATTTCAAACGTATACGATATGCAATATTTCGTTGACATGATTTTAATTTTACAACAAAGTGTGCAATTTATTTTTGTCTTTTAACATGTCTTGAGTGACAAAGAAAAACAGTATTTACCATGATAAAATTGACATTTACATGTATTTAATTTTACAGCAGAATGTGAAATATTTATTTATCTTTTAATCTGTTTCAAGTAGAAAAAGAGAATCATTATACCTGTATCATGATGAAACAGTAAAAACAATTTTGTATTGTTGTGTAATCGATGCATTTGATATTACGAAGGAACTCTTGATAAACGTGATGCTATAATTGATTTACGTGTACACTAGAGGAAGTTTTGAATGAGAAAACGGACATTCTTTTGGATAAGAAACTTCGTGTGAAACACATTTCGATTTGGATTTGGAAGATACCTTCTCTTAAATAACAGTATTGCGAACCACCAGCATACATAACTCGATGTAGAGAGTATTTCCTATTCAGGGGAAATATTGCAATTACACACCTTATTGCCTTTAAACAATAACCATTGACACTAGCACATATCAGAGAAGATGTAAGAAAAGGAGGGAGAACATAATTATATCCTTGAGATAATCCCGTAGGTTATCCTGTTGCACCTATTCATAGTCCTTTATTCTCAAGTGGTGGGTTAACCAACAATTAACAATGAGAGGACATTCCTGAACCTCGTTCAGTTGGGGATGATTTGAAGTGACCGCCAATTATGACCAATTTGATATTTAATACCAGCAATGTGAAAAAAAAAGTAGAAATAATGTAGTGCCAACATAATGTACCCTTTTACGGAAGGAGCAAAGTTTAACAAGTTATAACCCCGCTTCTGCAGTACGAATGTCAGCGGCGAATGTCAGGTTATTATTTTCCAGTTTTTAAAACAAATTGCAGGCAGAGGTGGGAATCGATCTCGGTACCTCCCGGTTAAACAGCACTGTGCAAGACCACTAAGCCAACTAAATATCTGTTGTGAGAGGTGTGACATTAATCTTTGATATTGCTTAATGGAACAAATCGCGGAATTAAATCAGTAATAAAAGAAGTAGATTCTTATATAGCGGTCAAATTAGATAAAAGGGGAAATATTTGTCCCTGCTCTAAAGAAAATATAGGTTAGAAAATTATCAAATAAATTTAAATTACAAATTGAGATTTTATATTTCTTTCTTTCACGAGCCGACATTATCACAGACAAACACTGTATAAGCTAAAAACTCGACCCTCATCACCAGATTCTGTCATAGCTCAATGGTAGAGCATCAGACTGCTGATATCAATATCGTTGGTTCGAGTCCTCCTGTCAGCAATGGTTATATTTATGATTTTAATGCTACGCTAAAATTTGTTCAATTTATTTATTTATTTATTTATTTGTTTTTGTTTATTTATGTAAATAATTTGATATAAATGAAGCATATTGATATGCAGGAAGAATCGACCAGGGCGCTAGCTTCATTGTCCTATGAGATGTAGGGCCTAGTGCGAACTGTCCAAGCTGATTGTTCATTTAGTATCATAATCTATTAGGAAAGATAAACACTATTCAAATATCAATAGATAAGACGAAAGGGATTCAGATATTTGTAATTGAGTCATGCATGATTTAACAGAAGGTTCTTTCCAAAACCCAAACGTAATGCAGTAAAAACAATTTTGTATTGTTGTGTAATCGATGCATTTGATATTACGAAGGAACTCTTGATAAACGTGATGCTACATCGATTTACGTGTACACTAGAGGAAGCTTTGGATAAGAAACTTCGTGTCAATCATTATTGTCTAAAACTGGTGAGAATTAGTAATCCCCGCTGAGCTCATTTTTTTCTTATCCAAAAGAATGAGAAAATTTAAATTCTTTCCATTTTGGTCGTTTCTCACCAAAATGTCCGTTTTCTCATCCAAAACTTCGTCCAGTGGTACAACCATCTATCTCCCTTAGTAAAAGTGGCACAATTGTGATTGTGCCCCTTCGTTGTTAACTAAAGATATCTCGAGATTAACACAAGCAAATTGAACAGAACAAACGGCATTTGCAAGCTAAGACTGCGCAGTTGACGTTGATGTAAGCATCATGTCACAGCAGTATTTTCTAATTGCCAAAGAGGGCGCTTTTTACTTGCACAATTTTTTTTTGAGACAGGCTGTATATACTGTTTGCGGCAAATGGTGTACATCGTGTCGTGGGTGCTTCGATTCGATTCGATTCATAAAATATTTAATTAACAGTTTTAATTACACAGCGTCCTTTATGCATTGCATAATGTTTGCATAATAAAATACATAATCTAAAATAAATAAGTTAAAGCAATATTCAAAATGATCAGTGATTAATGTTGCGAAACGTTAATATGAAAAATTAATATGAAATGTCTAAATTATTGTACTTGTAAATTGTGAGTAAATTTGCTGTTTGCAATTTCATCAAGTTTTGAGTCTTAAAATGTCGATTCGAGTAAATTCGGGTCGAGTTGAGTCGTTACAGGTTTGACTCATTTGGGTTTACTGAGAATAATGGAGGCTATGCTGGGGACCAAAACGTAATTAATAAAAAACACAATGAAACCGGGTACAGATGCTTATCCCTAAGGTGTGCACCTTATAAAGTGGGCAAGAGGGGTGGAAGTACAACCCCTCTAGATTTATATAACAAACATCATGCTTTTCCAGTAATTTTGTACCATAGTACCACCAAATAAGTACCACAATTCTTATATGACATTACAATGATAGCATTATATATAGCGCTAGGTAAAGTTAGCTTAATCGCTCTTTGTTCTCAGTGAATAAGTGAGCTAATTGAACTAACTCGGGGAGCTGATCAAGGCTGCGATCGTTTATTGTGGTGTATTAGGGTGTACGCTTTTTAGCTGCAAGTCCCTGAGAATTGCTAAATGGTTTATATGGTGTGTCTTGGGCCACGGTGGTCAGCGAATTCCTGTAAAGTTATGCTCAGACTTGTTAGTATATGCGCATGCATAGCACATTATAAATCACTAGGTTACTAGGTTTATCTTTTCGTTTTGAATCAGCATATCCCTCGCCATTCAACGCGTTACCACCCTGGACAATTATGCACGAAGTGTCACTGCGGACAGAAACAAATAATTATTGTCAATTCTAATTATCTAATCTTTCCTTTCCTTACACAATACCACGTGTGCTCACTTACTCGCAAAGGCTCAGCAATCTCATTGAGGGCATCCTTCAGCTTTCCCAGTGCGTTTGACCTCGTTCGGCGACTGTCTAGTAGGATTACGTGTTCATTGAGACGGACGTGATCTTGAAATATGCTTTGAAGGTACTCAACATGCCTTGTGGATAAGGCCGCAGCTAGGAGAAGACGAAAAACGGAGGAAAGGATTAAAGGGTGAAGACGAAACGGGTGTATCTAAAATATACATAATTAAATTATCTTGATTTTGATTTCAAAATCGCCGCATGGAAAGCCGTGTTGAAGATGGAATATGCGTGATTTGTATTATTTTATAGGATCAAAATGAATGTAGTCTACGATTTAAGTGCATTGAAGATGAACCGCTAGCTAGTAGGCGTTTTCAATATGTTTTTCATATTTCTTTGTTCATAATAATAAAGAAATACTCCTAAGTGGTAGAAAAGATTGGATTAAGCATTTCCTTTCCCTTGGCTCAAAGGCTGACAGTAAAATGTTTCTCTTGATTGTTGGGAGTGGCCTTCCTTTCTTTGTTCCCTATTTTCAAATCGGGTTTTCACTTCTCTTTCCACATAATAAGCCAGCATGTGTATTCTTTTTAGCCTGGCTTGAGTATTTTGTTTGAGCCTGGTCCTATCAGGACCCAAGTGTGCATCCACACGTAGCGACCTTTAAAAGAAACCCCCCAAAACAACATATTCAGAGTCGCCCCTGACCGTAGTACATGTGCGTATTTTTTTTTTTTTTTTTGGGGGGCTTTGGGGGCGCCAGCCCCGGGGTAAAAGTAGGGGGCAGCAAAAACGAAGGGGAGGCAGAAAAGCAAGGGGCGGCAAAACGAAGGGGCGGCGGAAGAAGAAGGGGCTGCTTAAAGAATTAGTAAATAAAAAAGGGCGGAAAAATTAGAAAAAATTTTGAAAAAATTGTACTCTACATTAAAATTTGTTGCTTTTAGGGCGCTATCGCCTAAAATCCTTTTTTTTTTTTGCTCTTCACTTTTCAAACCACCCTAAAAATTGTGTTAACCTTTTCGGGTTGTTGAGGAAGGAGCAGCAAAATTGAATTTTCATCAGCCCCCCCCCCTCCCGGGGTAGGAGAGGCCACGGTACGCTACTGCAGTAGGTATATTTAACCAATGCCAATGTCGTGCAATATTTGTTTTAGAGGTTGAACGATGAAAACAGCAATATAAATAAAAGGTAGAAAAGCGTAAATCCACAAAATACCCATTTCAAGATCTTTCAACTGGTCTACGTGTGTGCCAATTAGCTGGATCACTGGTTTCGTGTCTTCTGTTGGATCGTGGCAAGCTTTGATGAAGCATAGCCAGTACTTCAGCTGGAATTAAGATTGATTGATACATCAGCTTGGTATTAGTGGATAGTTATCGGAAGTTCTTCACATCATGTGGTACCCAAACATGCATGATATAATAAAAGTCAGAGATAAAGAAACTAGTTCGCGTCTGACGTCACCTGGCAATCAAACACAGAGATGATTTTTTATGACTTGTCGTGATGATTGCATATTGAAATTGCTTAAAGAACCGGAAAAACAGACTATGGTTAGTTCTTCACCTTCAAACATACAAACCGTCTCAAAAGTTATTATTTAGTAATAGACAATTTTCGTTCCTGAAGGTACCGTATAAAGAATGCCTCGAAACGATTCCTTTTCTCCGATGAAAGTATGAAATGAATCAACGTCCCTTTTACTCGCTATTAACCAATCACGTAGGATGTAAAGACATACCCTGGGGCTGACTGTGATACAGATCACATACTATTAGCAGCAAAGATGCGAGTGGAGCCAGCATGCACCAAACCAAAGAATAGATCGGGCCAACTGAATGTTAAGAGGCTAAATGACCCCACCATCAAGACCAAGTTCAAGCATGAATCCGAACAACAATTCAGAAATGAAGCGATGAACCAAAATACATCAAGTGAAACTAAACCTGAATCCTTGTGGGTAACATACTCTGATGTGCCCTGAGTAATTTAATTTAATTATTTAACTTTGTTTACAAGCTGAAAGTATTTCATGAGGTGGGAAAGCCCCTTGTAATATTGCAAGATAATTGTGTAGAAAGTCATTTTGGAATTCCCCCCAAATTATTGTAAACAAAGTCAGAGCTATGTTTGGAACTTGGAAATCCCCAGTTCATTATTGCACCATCAGAAAAACCACCCAGGAAGTGATGTAATGTGTAAGGTGAATGTGTATAATTAATCTTGGGAAATCCCAAGATTGCAGCAATGTTATGAAAATGTGATTGAAGTAATGGTTTATTAATAGATGATTGTTTTTTTTGCATGAGTACTGATATAAAAGCTTGAGGCTTTTGTTTGGACTTTACAGAATGCCATGGGAGATTGAGAAACTCCACATGTGTGTGATGGTCTTCGTGCTTCAAAAAAGAAGAACATTTTAACCAGTTTATATAGCCAATAAATGAGCTATTTTAATACAGCAACGAAGGAGATAGCGAGCAAACAAATGTGCTCTTCCTCATCAAAGGATTAAAGTTCTTCTGTCGAATTGCTGGAGTTTGCTGGGTTTGTGAAGGCCACGCATCTGTCAAAAAATAGCGGAGCTGTGTTAAAGAAACCTGTTCCCTGGAAAAAGAGTGAATGATGAAAGAAACACCATTTTTGGAGAAAGAAGCGCAAGGAGATATATTTGTGGAGAAAGCAGCGCAAGGAGACGTATTTGTGGAGATAGCAGCGCAAAGGAGATTGGAGAAAGCATCATCATTTTCGTATTAGGATTTTATACGCAAGGATTTATAAATGCAAGTGTACAATGGACTTCGTTGATTTTCGCAGGACAAGTGAATAAGGATATATTACATCAGTCGTCCAGAACATTGCAAGAACTCTAGAATCACCAGCAAGAAGACCGTTGGTTAAGTACCGATAGAATAAAACTGACTGTGTGATTTTATTGTAATTGTTGTTATATGTACCAAGCATACTTTGTTTTCAATTAAAGACTTAGATTTGTTAGCTTAAAATCAAACAGTGTATTTGTGTTGTGCAGTAGGACTCGTAACAATACATAACCATCTTGACACAGACAGCTGAGCAAAGAATTGGAAGAGCCAAAAGAGTTCCCAAAAAGCCATGGATTAGCCAAGAAGTACCTGAAAAGAGCAGGTTACGCAAACAAAGTAACACGCCAACCCAGAAACAGCGATACAAAGAAAAGATATGTTTGAACAGATCAGATCAGTAAAAGCCAAGTCCATTCCAACAAAGCAAGCATGCATCAAGGATATAGAAGGAAAAGTCCTCAGTGAGTCGGAAGATATTATGAACAGATGGAAAGAATATGGTGGAAAACTGTTTGAAAAACCAGACAAAGAAGTACCACTTTCCATGCCAACAGCACCGGTTGAAGAGGTAGAGCCACCACCTCTCATATCTGAAGCTGAGCATGCAGTTAGCCAACTCAAGACTGGGACATCACCAGGTCTTGACGGAGTACCTGCCGAGCAAATAAAATCCACAGGACGGTATGGACTAGAAGCTTTACACTAACTATGCACAAGCGTATGGACACGCTGTGAATGGCCAGAAGACTGAAAAAACCAGGAGTTTGTGATGTTCTGGGAACCCCAAGCAACGTTCCAACTACAGGACCATCGCACTTATCAGCCATACAAGCAAAGTTCTCCTGATGATCATTATACATCGCCTGAAAGCAAAACTGGAGCAACAACTACCAGAAGAACAAGCTGCTTACAGGAAAGGACGAGGAGGCATGTTGGTATGCCTTCAGATACTGATGGAGAAGATACTTGAAATAGGTGAAGAAGTCTTTGTCATGTTCATTGATTATTCAAAGGCGTTTGATTCAGTCAGCCATGTTAAACTGTTTGCTGCAATTGAAGAAATGGGCTTCCCAGTACATCTTGTGTTTCTGCTACAATCCCTGTATGTAAACCAGAGAGGACAGATCAGGTGGAATGGTGAAAATACAGATGAGTTCAGCATGACCAAAGGTGTGAGACAGGGTTGCATTGCGTCACCATATCTTTTCCCTCATAAAGCGATGAGGGATGCTGATGTAGATACTTATGGCATCAAAGTAGGAGGCATACCAATCTCAAACCTTTGTTATGCAGACGACACTGCACTCCTTGAAACATCAGTAGAGGACATAGAAAATTGGCAACAGCAATAGATGTAACTGGCAGAGACATGAATCTCAAACTCAACGTGAAGAAAACAAAAACTTCTTGTCGCAGAGGCAGTACAAAAAAAGTACAACATCATAATAGATGAGAAGAAGTAGAACAGGTCCACCACTTATAAAGTTCGGTGAAAGCATCAAATGCAATTGCACGGCTGACATCAAAGCCAGGATTGGAATGGCCAAAGGAAGAATGATGGAACTTAAGGATTTGTGGAATGATCGAAACCTTCCAACAGAACTGAAATTGAAACTGATCAAGATACTGGTATGGAGTGTACTCCTTTATGGCTTGGAGTGCTGGACTATGACCAAAGCAGATGAGAACCGGGTGCTTGTTGCTGAAATGTGGTTCTGGAGAAGAATGCTAAACCTCAGTTGGAAGGAGAGAAGAACAAACAGAAGCATCCTTGCGGAAGTTGGTGTGAAGAGACCGCTGCTTGGAGAGTTGGTGACAAGAAAGCTAACCTATCTTGGTCACATCCTCAGAGGAAGTGGCAGTGCACTTACACTCGAGAAAATAGAAGGAAAGAGGGAGAAGGAGGAGAGGACGACAGAAAAAGCAATGGTTTGACAACATCAAAGAATGGACAGGAATGAACCTAGTGCACGCCAAGCGTCTAGCTCAGAACAGAACAGCTTGGAAGAAGGAGATAAGGAGATGCAGCCAGATGGTA
Source organism: Amphiura filiformis (assembly GCF_039555335.1). NCBI lineage: Eukaryota > Metazoa > Echinodermata > Ophiuroidea > Amphilepidida > Amphiuridae > Amphiura > Amphiura filiformis. The sequence continues at coordinate 9,427,936 of NC_092637.1, forward strand.
GCCAATCGTCAGTAGTGACGGCGGAAAAGAGAAGAAGAAGTCCTAGGTAACAAAACATTCTAGATAGTGCAAACTGTTTTTTATTAATTTGAAATGATGAAGCCTTTGACCTTTGAGCATTTTTGTACATTAATAACTCAAGAACGCTATATCATACAGTAGATAGGTCACACAATACATTTTCTATTGTTATATTTGAATTTGACTCTTTACTAAGTTCGATGACTTTTTTTTAATCCAAAAGCTACTCCGGGCCATTTGCTATCATGCATTTTTGTATACCTCATGATGTCAAGTTTCCCCTTCCCTGCTCGTAGTACCTCCCAACCTACCTGCCTCAATCACTATAGTTTTTGTGAAGATACAAACGAAATAATGTCAAAACAATGTTTACTCTTGTTTGAATTGATTCATTTATATCCAAATTCCATATATAAAATATAAATGATTACTTTTAAACAATATCATCATTAATACTTGATTTGCATTTATTTGCCGACTTATAAGTACCATTGTGTCTTTATCTTTGATAGTGTTTTAAAGTGGCAGTTCTTTGCTTTGTATTTGAATGTTTTTTTTCTAACTATTGCTTTATTTTCAGCGCATTGAGATATCTTGTATGATGCGCTATATATATTTTTTTACTATTATAATTATTATATTAACCCTAACATATAAATCTTACAAAATCTTCCTTCTTCTCTTGGACTAATTCCCCATTTTAGCTTCAGAATATTATAATCATGGATAATTTCAATTTCATGGCACGTAAGATAACAGAGATGTGATGATGGAGGTAGAACTTTTAGAATGACCGTCGTACAAAGTGCTCTTATCACTTCGTCAATACCAAAAATATGCTATTATGAATAAAAATCTTACCTGTTCTTTCTGCTCATCTTCTGCATCGCAACAGCTATAGACAACGATAAATATCCCTCGCCCTGTTCCCAGCAGCATAGCATGTGTGATATGGAACTCAACTTGACCAGCCGTGTCCCATATCATGAAAGATCCTGCTCCTCCAATCGTCTTTTCTTCCACCTCTATTCCGGGAGTGGGGATTCGATTCTCATGGTGACGGATCATGAATAGTGACTTAAATACACCCTGTGTATAATATAAATGAATAATGTGGTAAGCTCATAAATACATAAATCAATCAAATATCAATCAATCAATCAATCAATCAATCAATCAATAAATAAATAAATAAATAAATAAATAAATAAATAAATAAATAAATAAATAAATAAATAAATAAATAAATAAATAAATAAATAAATAAATAAATAAATAAATAACATTTTCAATAAAAATGGTTTATGAACAAAATTATTATCAATAACATTTAACATCAATAATTTTGTGTCTGTTGCTGCTGATAAGATAAACATGCAGGCAGACTTGGGAAACACACATAGATACGAGTTCTGATTGACCACGAAGTGATTCGGGATTGGTTGAATCACAAAATATCATAAACCACCAAAATCTTATTTACCGTTGTTAGAGATGTCTTCAAAGTAGACTTCCCCTTTGCTGGATGCCCAACTAAGAACAGCTTGATAGTTTCTACAGATGTACTGCCGGATTTCTTCAATAACGCAGACATCTGAAAAGCCTTTGGATATTTGGAAGAAAACAATCAAATTAAACAATCAAATAAAAATGTTTTTTTTTTTTTTGCTATCAGAAGACAGAGAAGGAACGAAAAATGATAGAAGATGAACAAGGATTTGACTTAGTACCCCCGGACATTGACCCCGGACCCCTCGGGTGCCCAGCACACGATCACGCCACGGGGGTTTCGCTGGTGCGTATATATAATTGTGACTCCTCGCCACAACTGAGCCCGGATGTCGCCAGTGCCACTATTGAGATATGCTCCATCGAACTTAACAATAAACAATAGGAAACAAAGGATTTATTGACTGTTTTATTGATTTTCACTACTTAAATGTCAAGTACTATAGACATGATATACATCATTTTAAAGCTAATTTAAAGCAGAATATTTTGGTTGAATATCTCAAAAATGATGATTGGCGACTTCCGGGCTCAGTTGTGACGAGGAGTCACAATTTAGGTTGCTTGCGCAATGGCATCACGTGGCATATGCATGCACAGTGGTTTCCCTTGTAAGATTTTGTAAGGTTTTATAGCGTTAGGGTTAATACATAGGCCTTATAATGGAATATACGTGTTAATTACCCCTAACGAGGACCATGGTTTTTTGCTATCGGAAGGTGAGACGGAACGAAAAAGGAGAAAATATGATTGAGAGAATTGACCCTGGGCCACCTCGGGTGCCACGCACACGATCACCGCCCTCGTGCCACGGGGGTTATGCTGGCACGGCCAGCGATTTAGTGCGTAGGTATGACTTTAGGGGATTACGCAATGGTATCACGTGGCATGCATGCATGCATAGTGGTTTCCCTTGTAAGACATTGTAAGATTTTATAGCATACAAGGTAAAGATAAAAGATAAAAGCAACATTATATTTCATTTTGTTCTCGTTTTTTAAGTAGTTAATATAAAAGAGGAAGTTATTTTTCCCCGATATTAAAACAGACAAATTGAAGATATTCATAATTGTGTACACAAAGCAACACAGAACTCTAATAACAATTTTCAACACGACACATGTACATACCTTAATGCTTTTTACAAAATCCCTCCGCTCAGATATATGTTCGTTCGTTGGCCAATAGTCAAGAGGAATCTTACCATCCTGTGTGTACAAGGCAGGAATAAAAGTATGCATTGCACTGTCTCTAAGAAGCGTGGTTAAATTAAATGGTTAATGTTGGTGTTTAACCCTGGATTAATGGAAATATTTAGACCTCATAACTGCCAAATTGTTGGTCTAAATATAAAATACAAAAAGTTATACATATTTAGAATGACAAAGATTTAACATAATATTATTTTATATTGTCGTTTTAAAATATTTCTCACATAAAAAGTACTTACACTCATGCTAATGAGGACACCTTAAAAACCGACTGAAATTTCTTGCTAAAGTTGAAATGTCTTCAAACATATATTTAAAAGGGGACCACCTATTGCCCAAAATAAGAGATTGTGAAACGGGGGATAGATTCATATTTTTAAAGGAGAGCACCCACATACATTTTCCGGGTCACTTTGCTCCTCGCACTTATGTTTCAGATGGACATTTTATTTTTGAAATAACCATGCATACAAGTGATATACAGTAATTATCTTAATCTAAGGTTAGCTATTGTATAGCCCCTCCCGAAACTAGTGTATTGCATATGTACTTGCTCAGTTAGCATTTTGTGCAAATTTTATTACATACTTGAATGGGCCTTTTAATGGACCTTCTCATTTTATATGTAAAGTTTATAGAGATGAAGATTAGAGAAGGCTGGAAAGGGCGCTATAGCATTTTAGGCACTTAAGGCTCACAAAAAACGAACACCATACAATTGTGTAAAAAAATGCACCAAATGCTACTTGGGCAAGTACAAATATAATAAAATAATTCCGAAGAGGGGTTATATAGCCATAGCCAAAACAAAAATGTCCTATAGCTTAGTGGTTATGAAACAAAGGTGCTCGGGATTTGCTCGCCCAATTTTCAAGGTAAATGTGAATTTATTGGGTTGCATTTGCGCTCATCGTTGTCGCTTGAACCTCCCCCCCCATTAAAGCATAAAATAGGTGAAGAGCTATTTCTAACGTCATCGGCAGTGTTTGACTGTGAGGACACTAAATTACTCATTTGTATTAGTCTGTGGTGTCAAAAATCGTATCATTCGATATACAAAACTATATAGCTAGCTTGGCATCAGTGCAACCGTGTACTTTTGGGTACAAAGCACATATGATATTCTGATGCTTTAGTAAAATGTTTAAATATATTTGGTAAAATATAAAATTCAGTATTCTCGTTCCACTTACATTATCGGTTTGGCTAGGATCTGCGTTGAATTCTTCAATAAGCATCTTGCACAAAACTAGCCGTTGGTTTCTAGCAGCTGCATGAAGTGGTGTGCGTCCGTCCTTTATACAAGCAACGGCATATCAAAACTTAACGTGAACATTGCAGATAGGTTATTATTTTATTGTTGAACATGTTAAAGGTGAACCTCATTGAAAACAAAGTTATATATCAATGGAATACTTATGATGTAGGGAAGCAGAAAAGAATATTTTGTATTTTCCTAATGTACCAGGCTAGACATAATCTCCATGCAAAGATTGGATATTGGCACCCCCCCCCCCAAAATTACAAAACGAAATCGTTCAAATTGGGCGCTTTCGTTGATGACGTCAGCGCAGGGACACACAGTTACTTCTGGGTTTGATTGTAAACACAATGTCCATGCATTACTGTGGCATGCATCGGGCCAATGCACGAACTCAGTCATTGTCCACTTACTTTACATGAAAAATATCTTCAATAAAATAAGAATAACATGAAGGAAACATCATGATCAAATCAAGAATGAAGTTCATGAATAAAGTGTGTGGATTTAAAAATAGGAAAAGTGCTGGCCGGGGTGATTTGGGATAGCCCAAGCCATCCACGATATGCATAGGGAATATTACAGTAAAGCACGAAGAGCGAAGATTCGCAAAAGAACCGGAATGAAAACAGGCTGCAAAAAATAACTGCTAGTGCTACCAGTTCAGATCGTCACACCAAGTTGAGATGAACTTATCACAATGAGAAAATGAAGGAATATAATAAGGTACATGTACAGGATATTTTCATTATTTCTTAACTTTACAACCGTTCATGTATGATAGGCGAACTCGTAGATACATACGGGATGAACTCAGTGACTTGACTGAGTCTCAGTCGCCGAGTGTTCGGTATCCGCGGCTGTACTGTACTTGCAGACAAAATGACCGATTTGATATTCACATTCTGATATTTCCAACTTATTGCTACTTCATCAGCAAAATTTATTCCTGTAAATGTTCCAAATATAAGGGAACGATTGGTCAAATCTGCTGAAACACAGCGCAAGTGCTACCGGAGGACGAAGCGAGTCGCTGTGTTTGTGCATATCCACCTTGATCGGCTCCCTGTAATTTCTTCAGCAGCAATTTACGTATTGTGTTCGGTAATCCATAAAACTTGCATGTTTCACTTTTTCAGTACACTGATTGTACTATCATTAATTTAAAAGAATCGTGACACAAGTGACAATATTTTAATTTTATTCAGATTTTTTGATACTGCAAGACGATATTTTTAAAAATCATATATTTTAAAATGGATCAAGAATATGGAATGTCACGAACAAGTATTTAATTTGTTATTCCTTGGTGAAGTAGCTAATCTGATAGGCGGTCAACATAAGCTGATTAATGATACTTTGATGTTACCTAGTTTGACGTGTTAGTTTGATAACCAAAATTGCTATTATGTTGCTCCAACATTAAATTCAAACTGTCTCATTTATTTGCTCATATATAACCGCCATGCTGTATCCATTTAACTATTTTCAATTTGAAAGCACATTAACAATAACAGATACTCAAAGTGGAAACATAAACTGTTGTGCCTTGTTGACATCGGCTTTACCCTCTGTGATTAGAATCTTACGCACGTCTTAAGTTTTGCTATATTCAATTTGAAAGTACATTAACAATAATACAGATACTCAAAGGGGGGGGGGGGCACATAATGCATTACGCGGAGCCAGTGGATGCATCCTCGTTCCAGAGAGAGAAAACTCTTGCCAAAATTAATGTTTACTATGGGGATTTTAAATGGTTCACTAATTATTTAAGCAACAGAAAACAATATGTACATTACAACTCTTGTGAATCAGAACTTAAAGATATTATTTGCGGTGTACCTCAAGGTTCTATACTGGGTCCCTTATTATTCATTCTCTATGTAAACGATATTATCAACACATCAGATGTATTAGACTTTATATTATTCGCAGATGACACTACTATTCTGTACTCACACAAAGATATTGAAAGTAAATATCAATTAATTAATAATGAATTGAAAGAAATTAGTAATTGGTTCAAGTCGAACAAACTATCGGTAAATGCAAGTAAAACAAATTACATGGTTTTGGGTACACCACATATGACATCAAAAATAAACTCAACTGTGTGTGATGTGTCTCCTGAGATCATTTTAGATGAGACAGTTCTGGAACGGGTTACTAATACAAAATTCCTGGGTGTGATTATTGATGAATGTTTGACGTGGAAATACCATATAAACTGTATAGCAAAAACCATCTCGCGAAATATTGGAGTTATGAACAAACTTAAATTTGATGTACCTGATCGTATCCTGTATTCTCTATATTGTACTCTTGTTTTACCTTATTTAAATTACGGAGTATTGATTTGGGGGGATACGTGTAAAACATACTTGGATAAAATTATGAAATTACAGAAATGGGCTGTGAGGACAATAGCAAATAGTCATTATAGAAGCCACACAGCTCCCTTATTTGCCAAATACAATATTTTAACTCTTGCAGACACCTACAAACTTGAATTGGGGGTATTTATGTACAAGTACAGTAATAATGAATTACCGGGCGTATTTGATGGCTTCTTTACACTACGTTCCAATATTCATAATTACCAAACGAGAAACGCAGATAAATTCAACTTAATGAAGAACAACAAAACATTTACTGACCATGCCATTCGTACTGCTGGTCCAATATTATGGAATTCATTGCCAAACTCAATAAAACTGCAAATTCATCGAAACATTTCCGTAAGATATATAAACGTGACTTGATCTCAAAATATGATTAATTCTTGAGCATTGTGTTTCTCGTTTGTTTGTTATACTTTGTTTTGTTTTTACTTCTTTTGATGGTAACATTTCTTTGTTAAGGGGGGTGACTTCCTCTGGCCTTACTGGCCTTCTGGTCATCCCCTCCATAATTCGTTTGTTTGATATTGCCTTTGTTTTTTAAAATTTATACTTGTGTTATTTCATGTGAATTATGGGAAAATAAAATATCTTGTATCTTGTATCTTTTTTGTATCTTGTATCTTGTATCTTGTATCTTTTTTTTTGTATCTTGTATCTTGTATATTGTATCTTGTAAATGAATCGAATGTAAATAAACCACGACCAGTTGTACAGGATCAATACCATTGTTTGATTAGTGTATAGTCTGTGATGTGCCCTGAGTAATTTAATTTGATGATTTATCTTTGTTTACAAAGTTACATGAGTGATGACATTTTGGGGAATTCCCCTCTCAAATTGAGCAAAAACAAGTTGAATCATATCTAATTTGGAATATTTGGAAACCCCCTGAAAATGATGTAATGGGATTTCCCCTCAAGAAGTGATGTAATGAGAAAGGTTAATGTTATAATTAAGACTTTGGAATTTCCCAGACTGCAGAATAGTGTGAAGGTAGTAATAGCCTATTGATAGAATGTGTTTTTCCCCATGCTTGGTATATAAGAAAAGGTAAACATATTTCTTCACAGTTTATAGTGTTGATCTGGGCTAGCCAGCTAATATGCTTACAGTCCAATTCCTTCAAAGAAAGGAAATTGCAAACCAGAAATATTTTAGGTAGTCAAAGTACTACTATTTGCCAGTGTTGTCGGAGAAGATCTAGAATACGTCAAAGAACGTACTTCTTCCAAGATAGGAAAATATATTCTTCTGTCGACTTGCTGAAGTCTGGTGTTTTGATTCAACGTAACTGTCAAAATAAGTGGGGACAACTGCATCGCAGTCCTGCTTCCTGAAAATATTGTGTGAAAGGTGGAAATAGCACCAAGTTTGGAGAAAGTAGCGCAAGGAGTTTAATATTGGAGAACGGCGCAAGGAGTAAAGTGATTTGGAGAACTGCGCAAGGAGTTACGAGTAGTTATGTGTTTGGAGAACGATGCAAGGAGTTTAGTACTTGGGAGAAAGTAAGACCATTTTCGTATGAGGATTTTATACGCAAGGATTTTATCAATGCAAGTGTACAAAGGACTTCGCTGATTTTCGCAGGACAAGTGAATAAGGATATATTACATCAGTCGTCCAGAACATTGCAAGAACTTTAGGATCACCAAGAAGAAGAATGCTGGCTAAGAACTAGATAGTTAAAGAGTAATGTTACCTTGCATGCATGTGTCATGTGTGTGGCGTGTTTGTTTGTTTCTTTGTTTGTCTACTGTGTCAGGCCAGGATCACTGACACCCACGGTACTGATACTGTCATACTGTCACGGTGATCATATTGTTGAATGTTGTTGACTTTAAAATAATCATGATGCAGTCATTTCTACAGTAGAATTCACCACGACCTTTGAAGGACTTAAACCCCATTAAAAGCTATTAAACCAAGATAACACTCAATGAAAACAGCTCAACTATGTTACATCAGATCTTCTCTGGTTAAATACACACTGCACTTGTGTCTGTTTTACCTGTGCAATGAGCAATTAGCTGATATTATAGTTTCAGTTGGGTGAACGATTATAAAGCGAATGCAAGGTAACAATACTGTGTTGGCTTTTGTTTACGAAATGAGACAACAGTCTGCTTATTGTTAACCAGCGTTCTTAAAAATGAGAAGCATAATGGTTTGCAGACTTAACACGGTTTAGAAATAATTTCTTCATATTTTTTGGTGTTATCTGTCGTTTACATATCCTTCCTAAAACACAAAAGTACCAATATTTCCAAACACCTAAATTAGCTAAAAATTTAGGACATGTTACAAAACTATATTTTCTGGAATTTCAGAGAATACTTTAAATATTGGCCGGTTATTTTTTACACAGTGACGTCAACTAGGCAATGGCCTATACTTCTAACATACACTATTTGTAGAGGTCACGCGTCAATGGTGAGCGCACTGAGTATTGTGTATAGGAAAACGGACAGTAACTACAGTATGTATGGCCTACTACTAGTATATAAAGTAAATCCGAACTGGTTTGCTGAAGGTCGAATTCCGCAGGCCACGCCGCGCAAGTTGTACAAATTAGCTCCCGGCGATACACTGCAGATCGCAGAATTGTGTGCATGGTTTACCACCACTCTGCCTAGCTAAAGGGTTCACAAAAAAATAACTCCCCCCTAAAATTACAAAACATTTCTTTGCATAACTTGACATACATTTCGTTGATTTGAACAATTTAAAAACCTGTGAATAAAGAAATCGTTTTTCTACCCTCCTAAAGTTTTTTCTTCTAAAAATCTTTTTGTTTCGGCCAAAAATAATCACATTTGTAAAAAATGATGCTTTTAGAAAAAGTTGCACTTTTCAAAATCCTTATTTATGTCAAAATTAGCTGCAACGAATCATTATTTATCACTACATGATGGTTGTATTGGTGACTAAGGGATCAGAGACAGAAATGTGAAGAAAACAAAACAATTAAATAAATCATAACATTTATATCGAGAAAGTTTTGTACATTACATGTATGGGATGTTGAAAAGTGCAACTTTTTTTTAAAGCATCATTTTTGAAAAATGTGATTATTTTTTACCAAAACAAAATGATTTTGAGGAGGAATACCTTTGATAGGGTAGCAAAAATATGCCTTTATTCACAGGTTTTTAAATCTTTTAAATCAACAAATTGAATGTCAGGTTATGTAAAGAAATGTTTTTTAAATCCTAAATTGATTTTACCATTTTTGAAAGACCGGCTCAATAAAACCTTCTAGAAATACCCCGTACATGTCAATGAATCATTGTTTTGTACTGCAAGATGATTGCATGGGTGACTGGGTTATCGTATACATAAAAATTTAAGAAAATAAAAGCACCATTAAATCAATCTAAACATTGATATCGAGAAGGTTTTTGCACATTAAATTAACAGGATGTGGAAAAGTGCAACTTTTTCTGAAAGCATCTTTTTTGAAAAATTTGATTATTTTTGGCCAAAACAAAAAGATTTTTTTTGAAAGAACTTTGGGAGGGTAGGAAAATGATTCCTTTATTTACAGGTTTTTAAAATTTTGAAATCAACGAAATGTATGTCAAGTTATGCAAAGAAATGTCTTGTAATTTTAAGGGGGGGGGGGTTATTTTTTGTGAACCCTTTATATAGTTATGTATAATACTGTATGAGTTTCTTATGAGTGCATGTCCATCTTAATAATAAGTCGGTTCGTACTTTTCATAAACTACTTTTTGAATCATAACTTTCGGGACCGAGGATATCTTGCAACTACGTGAAGCTCGTCTGAAAAATTCTTAATGAATAAATTCGCTTCACGTAATGAGTAAGTCGTACTTGATTGGTCAGTTTTACCTCCGAGTAATGAAAAACTCTAACATGATTGGTCAATTTGGCTCCACAGAGCAAAAAGTCAGCTACGCGTAGCAGCTCCACGTTGTGGCGGTTGCGGCCTACCATATCAGTATCCCATATGATATTTCTATTGCAAGAAAATTTTATTTGTTGTCAGGTAAATCACAGGTTTTATTTTAAATACACTAACTGGAAATTAAATACACTAATTAGTGACGACCGGTATTTTGCTGTGGATATGTTTAACTGCAATTTTGAGGTAAAAAATTTGAAATCCTGGGTAAAAATTTTGAAATCCTGGGTAAAATTTTGATATATTCAACTCTTTGAGTAAATAATTATATAAAGATACTTTGACGATACTCAGTTTGGCGTGTTAGTTTTTGATAACCAAAATCGCTGCCACAAAATGTTGCCCCAATATTTAAGTCAAACCTTTCCTTTTGACTGTTTGCTTATAAACTGTTCAAATAAAGAAAGTCTACACCAACACCTGATCTTGTTATGGCAATTTAATTGATAAGTTCGTGTGCAGAATCTTATTAGCTCCAATTTGATACCAAATTTGCTACCAAACACTCTAAATTCAGAGAGATTGATACCAGTATATGAAATTTGGTGCATTTTCAAAAGTTGCAAATTAAAAACTGACCACGCGGACTTGTAGAGGTGAATAGCAGAACGCGACCATTGACATAGCCCGAAACACCCGCTAGGTCATATCGATCAACGCTCTGCAGGGTCTTTTGTTCTATTGTTTCCGATTAGAGCGCTGACATATTGGAAAATGTTGCCAATCAATATTCATGAGAGTGTACATTCAACGTCGAGTTTTCGAAATTGGACGACTTGTGTTTGGCAGGTGTGAAATACATCTGACTGGGTGTTTTAATTACGTAACGCATACAGGTTTTGGCATCACCTTTCTCTGCACTTATTCTTTCTGATTCCTACACTTTAGCAGTGGCGCGCGAAAAATGTTACCACAGGCCTATTGAAACTAAACTGTTGAAATATGGGACCAAAGTGGAATAAATTCGCGCGAAGCATTAAAAAATTGGCATTTTGTGGCTAACATGGTCAAATATGAGGTTGATTTCGACAGAAACCCACACACAGGCGTCAACATGGGGTGGGGATGGGGGGTGATTGTATGGACAATCCCCCTGGCAAAATATTCGGGGATTTATCCCCCCGATCTATACGCCATCGCTCTAGGTCTCCCTCTCTCTCTCCTTCACCCCATCTTCCTTTCTTTTTCTTTTTGTCTTCCTCCCCTCCCTACAATCACGATCACACATCCGCTTCTCCACTTTTCACCCATCGACTCCTCCTTCACTTCCTCAATTGCCTCTACGGCCTTTAAAATGGATATTCGTGATATTAAGAAACCCATTTGACTTCATTGAACAGGCCTATAACCATGATAACAACATAATATAGGACTACTGCGAATGAGTTAATTATAGATAGTGACACAGATAGACCTTTATACATAGCAGCTATGGCACGTTGTTACGGTAATCGATCAATAACTCTATTGAATTGCTTTAAATGAGATGCATGAATAAAGATGGGTCGTAAATAATTGTACTTCGACGGTATAGTGTGATTTTGTGTGCTGGCGAACACTCAGTCACACCCTTTGGGTTTAATCAGGACAATAGTTACCTCTCAGTCAAGTGGGCGCTTTCACATGACATTCTTTTGATCACTTATTGACAGTACCCTGCCTTGTAAAGCGTTAATACGCTGTCAGGTTAGTTACCGATTTAATGGCGGAACTCTTTTGTCTTGAACAAAAGGTACCTCTCGATGAATAGCTTGGCGGATTTTCAAATCGGCACAAAGTTACAATGCGTTATGTAATCCATTGCGCCTCCACGAATATGATACCACAGAGAACCTATTCTTGAGAGGGCACTCTATTCACGTGGTTTCTTTTCCAACGCTAAAATATCACGAATTTTGGTGGTTTGCAAGTGAAAAGTGTCCGCACTATCGATTGATTACGTAAATGTTATGAATAATTTATTACGTTTTTCAATGCAATCGCCTCGACCCATTAATACATATTATCTGTATTATCAAAGTACTTGGAATAGCAATACGGTGAGTTCACTTAACTACGCCCTAATACTGATGGAGTTTTAATGGCGTTTAATGGCGTTAATCCTCTCCATACACAGATGAACAAATACAATAGATGAAGGTCAGCACGTATGACCTCCTGCGTGACATGTTATATGAGATGTATAAAAACCTGAATATCATAAAGATCAGTATTCGTTTGTGCATATGGACTGCACATATACGATGCTAAATATTACTCATTATATATTATGACAAATATTGGTATTATGACAATACGGTATATACATTGTATATAAAACGACTAATATATCCTACTATCATGGCGTCAGGTCAATGGTTCATCATATCCCGTATGTTTCTTAAAATTCATTCATATTTGAGACAACTTGCTGTGCCAATTTTATAGGTGCACAGGTGGCTCCGTGTTTTTTTAAATTTTCATTTCTTTTTAATGAAAGAATTAAGGTTTTCCACTGCACAGGGGCCACAAGGGTGATACTAATTTAATGCTATATTTATAAATTGAATACGTGTTCCCGATTGGCTCTATAGCGATTCACACCACATTTCGCCATAATACATTCTAGAAACGCTTGCTGTTAGAATAAGATAAATTTTAATGCTAATTTATTGCACATTCTAGGGAACCGTGGTTACCTTTTTAAAATAACCGAGTGAGAGGGTTTTCAAGAAAATATTTTTTCTTTCAAAACTGAAGCATCCTCTGTATAAAAGAAAATATGAATATTAACTGCACATCATATATAACGATTCGTGATACCCAATTGTTGCACATTTGATGTCGTTTAAGAAGCAGAGAATTTTATTTCAATTTCATATACGCCAAAATATTTTTTTAATTGAGCAAAAATAAGGATAGAAAAAACGTTGAAAATCCTATGTGAATATTACATTAGACCCGGCAAAAGATTACTGTTTCGTTTTTATGGTAATCTAATCTTTTATTTCCTGAAAAAACATTTGGGGTCTAAAATGGATTTTTTATGTAATTGATAAAAACATCGAACGTGTATACAAGAAAATGGTAGGTTTTCCTCTATAGTATTTTACTGACCATGGAAATGTACTGAGACACAAGCACGTGTCAAAATCGATATAATGTATTGTCCATACAGACGCCGAGTTACATGTTTATTATTGGATTTTTTTTGTATAAAACACGCAGTTAACAATAATTGAGCGCTAATAATACACATAAATGTTTTTAGGCAAATAAAATTCCAAAATATGGTACGTTTTCTGCCTTTGCTTGTCACGTTGTAGGCCTATGTTGAAGTTGCGATTATATCTGCAAATAAGTTTCAAATGAATTCCAAGAAGACAAGTGGCCGAGTGGTCTAAGGCGCTGGGTTCATAGTGTATCCAAAGCAGTCCGCCGCCGTGAGTTCGAACCCCGCCTCCGCCAAACTTTAATGAAGTAAAATTAAAATTAAAATTTTACTTTAAAAAAATTTCATATTGGGGAAATGTGACTGGCAGAATTTATGTATGGCGTGGAGTGGTGTAATAGCGATTTCACAGAAAAGGTATTTCTAGTACAATGCAGCGTCGGACTCTAGCTGAGAGCGTAGTAGCCTAAGTCATGGACTCCAAGAAAGGCTCTCCATACACAAATGAACAAACACAAAGGAGGGTAGTCTCCTCCGTGGCCAGCTTGATTTCGATGGAGAGAAACCAAATTGGCTGCGGAGGAGACGGGTCATTTTGCCATGCAAATTATTCAGTGTCAGGGCTCTGATGATACCTCCGTGATATCGATCGCATCGGGCTATAGTATTCATTAGTAAAGCACTGTAGCAATACATGCGTTTTAAATTAACAATTGAATAAAGCGCGGATAGTCGACAGGGGCCCATCGTGGGGAAGCAAGTTTGACCAAATTACCACACTAAGCAATTTCGACCGCGTGCATAATGTTGATTTGCAACTTTTAAAAATGCACCAAATGCCATAAACTGGTATCAATATTTGTGACTTTTGAGTGTTTGGTAGCAAATTTGGTATCAAATTGGAGCTAACAAAATTCTGCATACGACTGTATCAATTAATTTGTCATAACAATATCAGGTCTTGGTGTAGGACAGGTTACATGACTGCGGACTTTCTTTATTTGAGCAGTTTATATAATCTCCATGTGATATCAATGCTACAATGTTTAATATTAAAGTACATTAACAATAATACAGATACTAGAAGGGGAAACATTATACCTCTTGTGCCCTGTTGACATCGGCTTTACCCTCTGTGATTAGAATCTTACACACGTTTACGTGACCTCCCTCTGATGCTGTATACAGGGGTGTTTTCCCGTACTGTAGCAAAATATAAGTAGAGTGCGCGATAATTAGAACAAACAAAGGACATTAAAAAGTGGGTTAACGACAAACAGATGCTCAAGAGGCGAAACATTATATATGTTGTGCCTTGTTGACATCGATTTTACCCGCTGTGATTATTAATTAATTATTAACTAATGATGCGTTATGATGCCGTTTCACCGGTCTGGAGTCACATACAACCATAATCGGTATTATCGGTGTAATATGTCGTACCGCTACATGGTATTTCAAACTGAATCCTTGTTAAAGCAGCCGTTCTGATAGGTGGTTAACATAAGTTGATCAACGATATTTTGATAACCAAAATCGCTAAAACATATCATCGATAATTGCCTAAGTCATTTTAGTAATTTTGAGAACAATGGTTCAAAAATGCATTTAAACATACTTATTCACCAATCTTCGCACAAAAACAAATAAAGGGAATAATCAGAAATAATTAGGGTGATTACGTACTGATGCCTGCTTGAACCATAATTTGTACTTTGCTCTCAAAATTACAAAAAAATGACAAGGCAATTATCGTAGTAGGCTGGCGATATATTGCTGCCCCCAACATTAAATTCAAACTGTTTCATTTGACTATTTACTCAGTATATAATCGTCTGAGTAGTTAAAATATTACTGTGATTGTGTGATTATTTTTGTATATGCATTTGTTGTCATATATTGTACCAATCATATTTTGCTTTCAATTAAAGACTTAGATTTTGTTAGCTTAATCAAACAGTGTATTTGTGTTGTGCATTCATGTGAATTTGGGTAAAGGGTGATTTTGGCCATGAGTCAGTACGATTCGTAACAATACGTAGGACATTAAAGTGGGTTAACGACAAATAGGTACTAAAAGGCGAAATATTATATATGTTGTGACTTGTTGACATCTGTTTTACCCTAGTAATTAATGCCGCGTTATAATGGCGTTTCTCCGGACTATGGAGTCACATACAACTATAATCAGTAGTATCGGTGCAATATGTCGTAAGGTGCATGGTATTCGAAACTGACTGACATATAGGTACTAGGTATCCATTTAGCTGAGGACCGAAAACCCACATTTTTAAGGTACTGACAAATCAAGATACAAAAGGTATGCCTATATGAGTGGATTATATGTGTCATAATCAACAACTGCAAGTTGGCGTACTAAAACAACCCGCTACACAGGGTCCGAACGGGGGTTGGATTGGTCCCCTAATTTATCATTTATACAGCAGGTATTTCATGTGAGATGGAAATTATCACTCTAAAACTCTAAAAGGAAAGTTAGCAGCTCAATCACGAAAGCAAAATATTATTAATTCTGGCCTGGTAAAATGGGATTTATGAATAGTGGTTGATGGGTGGGGTTAGTTGGGGAGGGATGTGTGGAAGAAGAGGGTAGGCAAATACAACTTTGTCTTTATAGTGCAAGTTTGGTGTCAAATCTCAGCACATTTGGCAGGCTGTAATGGTATATTATTAATATTTATGTTAAATATCTTGAAAATAGATAATATATACGCGAATTTGGTACGAATATAAGTTGGTAGTGATAAATGTTACCAAACTTATGCCATGATGAAATAAAATCATTTTTGAAGATAAATGTGCAGACCTTAAAAGATTGAACAATGTTTAAGACTACTGCTATTCATTTGAAATAATGCACTTCATCTCCTCTGTGGAGTTATTTTCCATGGCACAAACAAACCATGGATTTTTAGGCATTATATTTTTTGTTGTATGTCAACAAAATTGCTTACATTTTCAAATAGGTGAAGAGCTATTTCTAACGTCGTCGGCAGTGTTTGACTGTGTGGACACTAAATTACTCATTTGTATTAGTCCGTGGTGTCAAAAATCGTATCATTCTATATTCAAAACTATATAGCTAGCTTGGCATCACTGCAACCGTGTACTTCTGGGTACAAAGCACATATGTTACTGGACACCACAAATCAGCCGTAAAGTCGGCCCGGTCAATTTTGTTTTATTTCGTGTTTAGAAAATATATATCATAAGCTTTAAAATGGTATATCATTTGACTTCAAACGATATCCAGAAGCGGGGTTATGGTTTGTTGAACTCTATTCCTTCAACAAAATTATATCTTTTATTGGTTCTACATGTGTCTCTGTTTCCACATTTCTGGTAATACATATCAAACAGTCATAATTGGCGGTCTTTTCAAATCAACCCCAAGTCAACGAGGTTCAGGAATGTCCTCTCATTGTTAATTGTTGATTATACATACCTAGACAAAATACAATGCTTTGTAACCCACCACTTGACCAGGATTTAGCCAAAGCAAACAACGACAAGAACTATTCCATAGAAATAGGTAGAAGCTTATTATCCTCTTCAGCAATAGTATTATTGATTGGCTTAAACAGTGTTTGATGAGATACTTGTCGCAATGAATTGATATATCTATGAATACGACCATCACACAAATTTTACACTGTAACGCATAATACAATTTGCCGAGTTTATGGCTCATTTGTAGTGTCCACTCACATATTATATCCTGATGTTACTGTAAAATGTATAAATATGTGTTGTAAAATATAAAGCTCAGTATTCTCGTTCCACTTACATTATCGGTTTGACTAGGATCTGCGTTGAATTCTTCAATAAGCATCTTGCACACAGCTAGCCGTTGGTTTCTAGCAGCTGCATGAAGTGGTGTGCGTCCGTCCTTTATACAAGCAACGGCATATCAAAACTTAACGTGAACATTGCAAATAGGCTATTATTTTATTGTTAATGATTTTATTCATATCAAGATATGATTTAGTTCAATTGATATTACAAGTGTTTCCTACCTGAGTGACTTTTCCAACTTACCATCCTGTTGATGGGTTTGTGAGTTCAAACTAAATACTCACAAAATTATTGTTCCTAACAAAACTTGCGAGGTATATAGAGATCAGCATATTTATCCAGTTGAACGCATTTAAATTAGTATATAGATATGACCCTTAAAATCTAAATAAGGTTGCTTATAATAAGAGCCCATGTCAACTAGAAAGCGCACTGTCTTAAACATGCACAAATATTCTTCGATTTAACACAATTAGGCAAATTTGCTATGATTAAATATTATGCCATTTAGCACGTCCTGAAGCAAAATTAAAGTACAGCAAGCAATATGGATATAAGATCATACAAAGGACGTGTAAAAGTGAGTTAACGACAAATAGGTACTCAAAGGCGAAGCATTATACAGTCACGGACAAAAGTTTGGAATATTTTAATTTTTTTTTGCACAGCCCTGTTTTTAAGTGCAGATTTCTTACCATCAATGACCCGTCAGCCAAGCAAAATGGATCACGGCTGTCTGGCAAGGTCTTAGGTACCATTCCATATCACACATTACGTAATGTAGGACAATGGCTTTGCAGTTATTTTAGCGATATGATTCATAAGGTTACATTCGCTTTGGCATTTCCGTGTGAAGAAACCAGATTTACTTTGTTGCATCTGTCTGTTGTATACGTTATTTCTGATCATGGGGTGCGAGTTGAGGGCAGATTTATACGCCCGTGTCCATGTGTCATTGACTTACTTAATCACGGCTACAAACAGAAGGATATTGGTGCCACTTTCGGAATTACACAAGGTGCCGTTTCTAACATTTGGAAGAGACGTCAAGAGACTGGAACTACTACACATAGACTGGTTAGTGTAGGTTTTCGCGCAAAATGACCAATAAGGAAGCCTATACTTCTGCAAGACATTGGTATGTGCACTTGCGTTGGTCACAGAGACCCGGGAATTTGACAGTAGGCTACTGGCGTAATATGATATTCAGTGACGAGGCCCGGTTCCTCCTCTACAGACAAGATGACCAATTCAAGTTCAAAAGACAGGCTGATCAAGCCCTGCTTGAGGATTGTATCCTGCCTAGAGTCCAGGGAGGTAATTGAAAACGGAGCCATGGGTACGGGTACGGGTATGGAAATTGGGGCCCGAGTACGGGTACGGGTACGAGTACGGGTACGGGTACTACAAGTCTGGTAATTGTGGAATCACAGTATGGGGAGTATTCACAGTAGGTCGAAATCACACCACTACATGCTAAAAGGACACATGAACCAGGACCGATACCTGCATGTTCTTGATACAGTTATGCTTCCGTTTGCAAAAAAGAGGCTTAAGGAACATTATCGTGATCCAAGATGACAACACCACGGCGCACAGAGCCCGACGCGTGAGGGAATTCCTTGAAAATGAGAATAGAGAACACCTGGACTAGCCGGCTTTGAGCCCGGACATATACCTTATAGAGAACTTATGGACAGAAGTATCTCGCAGCTTAGGTAACATTGACAACCAACCTTTCACTCTGCAGGAATTTTGACACGGCCTCATTGCTTGCTGGCGAGATATTCCACATGGAACCCTGGCAAACCTGGTCGAGGGAATGCCACATCGCATACGTGACCTTGAGCTGGCAAGGGACATATCGTTATCTGTATTCCATAGTGGCGTATAGTGGGGCGCCGCGAATAAACAACTTTTCGAGAAAATCGGGTTTGAAGAAATGCCAATTTAAAATCGAGTTGTGTGAATCAGACATTCATTATATTTTGTAAATGATGTGAAATTTCTGTAGTAAACTAAATAGATTTTATTGTTATATATTTTTCAAAAGAAATAAATACATACTATTGCTGGCAAACTGAAAACAAATCGCACAAAACTATTCGTCACTATGGAAAACAAGCAAAATGCAATACCCTAACCTAACGTTAACCTTACGCCACCTCGGTCGCCGTGTAATCCCTATGGCGTTACTTTTCGTCGTCTGTATTCCATAGTGGCGTATAGGTCACGATTTGTTACTATGACATGTAGCGAGGTATACGCCACTATGACATACAAAGTTTTTCATTTTTGCCGATATTTCTTAATTATAAAATGTGTATACAAAGTGGCGTATGGTCGATACGCCACTATGGAATACAAAATATTTCCATTTGTAACTATACGCCACATTTAATTAATTAATTACTAATTAATTAGCTAGTTTTACTGATGAAACTAAAAAATGAAAGAGAACATCATTAAAAACATATGTGCCAATTTTCAAAAAATGACCAAAAATCACTATACGCCACTATGGAATACAGCCGACGATATGGGAACATATCATAGTGAGAGTTTAAGTTTTTGTTCAAACAATAAAGTTTGCTAGTATCAATAATCTCATTTTGAGATACAAAGAGACCACCAAAAAGTGTTGCAATTGTGTGATCCTTCCATTGTAATACGCTTCCTTGGGTAATTCTTTATTTACTTGACAAACTGTGTGATGTAAACATCAAAGGACATTTGTATCTTTTAATTAAATTCATCTGAGCACTATTCCAGAACAATAAACCTGTTCCTAATATGAAACAAAAATAAAAATATTCTAAACTTTTGTCCAAGACTATATAATTATGTTCTGCCTTGTTGACATCGGTTTTATCCTTTGTGATTAGTAATTAATTAATTATTCCCGGCGGTTCTCCGGTCTGGAGTCACTTACAACCATAATCGGTATTATCGCTGCAAAATGTCAAAACGCTACATGGTATTCAAACTGACTTATATATAGGTGTCCTTGGTAAAGTAGCTAATCGGATAGGCGGTCAACATAAGCTGATTATGATACTTTGATGTTATCTAGTTTGACGTGTTAGTTTGATAACCAAAATTGCTATTATGTTGCCCCAACATTAAATTCAAACTGTCTCATTTATTTGCTCATATATAACCGCCATGTTGTATCCATTTAACTATTTTCAATTTGAAAGCACATTAACAATAACAGATACTCAAAGTGGAAACATAACTGTTGTGCCTTGTTGACATCGGCTTTATCCTCTATGATTAGAATCTTACGCACGTCTAAGTTTTGCTATATTCAATTTGAAAGTACATTAACAATAATACAGATACTCAAAGGGGGAGGGCACATAATGCAGTACCATTTGTGTCTTGTTGACATCGGCTTTAACCTCTGTGATTAGAATCCTACACACGTCTACGTGACCTCCCTCTGATGCTGCATACAGGGGTGTTGATCCATCCTGAAGTGAAATAAATGTACAGTAAGCGATCATTAGAACATACATAGGACATTTAAAAGTGTGCTCACGACAAACAGATACTCAAAAGGTGAAACATTATATATGTTGTACCATCGATTTTACCCGCTGTGATCAGTAACATGGTTCTGACAATAAAGTGTCTGAATTTGTCAATCTAATCTATTCTAATAATTTCTTTCCTTGCATTGATAGACCTACACGGGTTACTGAAAATAGCGCAACCCTTCTAGACAATATTTTGACCAACGATATGTCTGTTAAGATCAATTCTGGGGTCCTGGTTGTTGATATCGCTGACCATTTTGCAATTTTTACCATTACATCAAATATAAACCCCAGCAGCCATGTGAATCCTTTCACTCAAATATTTGAGAAGCGCCAATTGAAGCCTGATAATATCAAGTGTCTGAAGAATGGTATATCTTTAACTAATTGGAATGAGGTTCATAGCGAATCTAACCCTGAAATAGCTTATAATATTTTTGATACTAAACTAAAAAAGTTACTGAATACCCATTGTCCGATAAAAACATCTAAAGTTAGTAAGCGCCAGACCCCTAAGAAACCTTGGGTAACACCTGGCCTAATTAAGTCAATTTTCACTAAAGATAAATTATATAAACAATACTTGGCTAAACCTAATCGTGAAAATAAACTTAAATACACAAAATTTCGCAATATACTAAATTCCCTCCTGCGCGCATCCAAGAAAAATCACTTTAGTTTTCAGCTTAATCTTCATCTGAATAACATGAAAAAGACATGGCAAACTCTCAATAATATTCTAGGTAGGAATAAACCGCCAAACATGCAAGTTATTTTACTGATGATGATGGTAATGTAATTAAAGATCCCGATAAAATTGCTGCAAACTTTAATGATTTCTTTACTAATATAGGTCCATCTCTTGCAAGTAAAATTCCGCCTCCTGATATATCCATTTTGGATCAAATTAAAACTTCTAATTCACCATTAAACTCCCTTTTTCTTTCACCTTGTTCTACCCAGGAAGTTCTCGACATCACACGTTCCCTTAAGGCGAGCACCAGTTGCGGTGTTGATGGCGTATTATTAAGCAGATTATCTCTGAAATTCTTGATGTCATCATACATATTTTTAATAGCTCCTTATCATCAGGTATTGTTCCATCAAAATTGAAAACGGCCAAAGTGAATCCGGTTTTTAAATCTGGTGACAAACATAAATTCACCAATTATCGTCCCATTTCTATTTTACCATCTATCTCAAAACTGCTCGAGAAGATCATTTATAACCGGATCCTTGACTTCATTACTGATCACAAAATTCTCAGTCCGAACCAATTTGGCTTTCGCAAAAATCATTCCACTTACATGGCTATTAATAACCTGTATGACACCATAACCACTGCAATTGACAATAAACTATGCACAGTAGGTATCTTCCTTGATTTAAGCAAGGCTTTTGACACCCTTGACCATTCCATTCTCCTTCAAAAACTTTACCACTGTGGCATTAGAGGAACTTCCAATTTGTGGATCAAAAACTATTTAAAGGATAAACAACAATTTGTTGTCTTCAATGGGAAACATTCCTCCACTAATACCATCCATTGTGGAGTTCCACAGGGTTCGATCCTCGGTCCCTTACTTTTCCTCCTTTACATAAATGATTTGCCCAACTGCTCCTCTAAGCTTAAATTTATTTTATTCGCAGATGATACTAATATAATCTGTACCAATAAAGATCCTAATACCCTTGAAACCCTGCTAAATAAAGATCTTGAAATAATTTCTAACTGGTTTAAATTAAACAAGCTGTCATTAAATGTAAATAAAACTAATTACATGATATTTAAAAGTAAATATAGTCGGAATCCCAACATTGACATTAAAGTTAAGATTGATAATAAACAATTAGGTCAAGTTAATACTACTAAATTCTTAGGGATCCTAATTGATGATAATTTAAGTTGGAAGTCCCACACCACTCACGTCTGTAATATCATCTCTAAATATAACGGCATCATCAGAAAAGTTAAGCAATTTCTTCCAATTGAGTCCTTGCCAACCTTATACAACTCGTTGGTTTATCCTTACTTAAACTATTGTGCAATTATCTGGGCTGATAATACTAATTCACACCGTGACTCTGTTCTCCTGTTGCAAAAGAAGCTCGTCAGAACCTGCACTAACTCACTCTGGTTAGCACATTCTGACCCACTTTTTTCAACACTTAAAACATTAAAAATTCATGATTTGTACATTCTTCAAATTGTAATTTTTATGTATCAATTTTATCATTGTCACCTTCCCAACGACCTACTTGATCAAAATTATTTTACTATCAACAGTGATGTGCATGTGCACTACAACACTCGTCATGCAGGTGATATCCATATTGAGCAAACCAACACGTGCCTTGCATATAACACCATCAGAATCCAAGGTGCATTACTTTGGAATAATTTACCACCAATCCTGAAAAGCGCACCCTCGGTAGCTGTTTTTAAACAACACATGAAAAACATCTCCTTGGAAAATATTTGCCAAGTGAATCGTAATTACATTCATGTTTCATTACTACTTTAAAACGGTCTCTCATTTCTTGCTATCAGGTCAGCTTTATGTCGGCACCCTAATTTTTTGGTACATTATTTAGTTTACCATCAGTTTTATATTTTCCAATTATGTATCATTTCACTCCAAATTGTGTGCCCAGTGCATGGACAGCCTTGTGGCCATAACTGCTTGCTTTCACTATCTCGTCCATAGGCACTCAGTGCACGATTTTGAGTGAAAATTGTACCGAGCGTATTTTATTTTTGGTTAAATGTTGTATGTTGTAACTTTAGGCCGAGGGCACTGCACCTCACGCTCTGCGTTTAGCAGTGTCCTCATCCATCTCATTGACGTTTTTCATAAAAATAGTTGCTTTTTCCATTATATTATTGTATATAAAATACATAATTATTGTATCTCATTGTATCATAATTATATTGTTGTATAATGAATGGATGAAATAAATTGATTGATTGATTGATTGAGTAATTAATTATATTAACTAATGATGCGTTATGATACCGTTTCACCGGTCTGGCGTCACATACAACCATAATCGGTATTATCGGTGCAATATGTCGTACCTCTACACTGACTGACATATAGGTAACCTTGGTAAAGCAGCTGATCTGATAGGCGGTTAGAATTAGCTGATTAAAGATACTTTGACGATACTCAGTTTGGCGTGTTAGTTTGATAACCAAAATCGCTGCCACAAAATGTTGCCCCAATATTTAATTTAAACCTTTCCTTTTGACTGTTTGCTTATATATAATCGCCATGTGATATCCATTCTACAATGTTTAATATTAAAGTACATTAACAATAATACAGATACTATAAGAGAAACATTATACCTCTTGTGCCCTGTTGACATCGGCTTTACCCTCTGTGATTAGAATCTTACACACGTTTACGTGACCTCCCTCTGATGCTGTATACAGGGGTGTTTTCCCGTACTGTAGGAACATATAAGTAGAGTGAGCGATAATTAGATCATACATAGGACATTTAAAAGTGGGTTAACGACAAACAGATGCTAAACAAGAGGCGAAACATTATACGTATATGTTGTGCCTTGTTGACATCGATTTTACCCGCTGTGATCATTAATTAATTATAAACAAATGATGCGTTATGATGCCGTTTCACCGGTCTGGAGTCACATACAACCATAATCGGTATTATCGGGGTAAAATGTCGTACCGCTACGTGGTATTTGAAACTGACTCCTTGTTAAAGCAGCCGATCTGATCTGATCTGAGGTGGTTAACATAAGTTGATCAACGATACTTAAACCAAAATCGCTAAAACATATCGTCGATAATTTTGTCATTTTTGTAATTTTGAGAACAATGGTTCAAAAATGCATTTAAACATACTTATTCCTTATCTCCAACCTTTGCACAAGAACAAATGAAGGGAATAATCAGAAATAATTAGGGTGATTACGTACTGATGCCTGCTTGAACCATAATTTGTACTTTGCTCTCAAAATTACAAAAAAATGTCAAGGCAATTATCGTAGTAGGCTGGCGATATATTGTTGCCCCCAAAATTAAATTCAAACTGTTTCGTTTGACTATTTACTCAGTATATAATCGTCATGTGGTCTCCATTTTGCTATTTTCAATACAGATACTCGAACGAAAAACATTATACCTCTATCTTCAAACATTATATTGGGTATATTTGGTACCATGGAATAGGTATGGTCTCCTCCTTTCATTGACATTAAAATAAGTATCAATCTCCTCCTTTCATTGATATTAAAATAAGTATCAATCAGATTTTCATCACCTTGTTGGCTTAGAAAGAAGGAAATTACTTTTCTAACATAACTATACATGGAGTTTTCCCCTTGCCCTTCAACTTTGATAGCATACTTTTGCCCCGGGAAGGTAGGGTTGTCAGTGTTTTTAATCGTTAAACAATAGGATTGTTAGAAATTGTTCAAATGGCTCAACAATAAATAATGTTGATTTCAAACCATCCGCCCCGTTCGACGGGTTGCATTTGAATAGTTTAGCCATGACCATTATACTTTGTTATTATTAGTAGATTTCTAAGCAAATGTGAAGCAAATAGTCGCCGTGTAGCTGAGGAAATTGCAAACAATATAGAACATTATTATAAAATGACTGTCTTTGTACTAGAAACACACATATACACAGAATACAGACACTTGAAGGGGAAACATACCACTGTTGCCTTGTTGACATCGGCTTTCCCCTCTGTGATTAGAATCTTACACACGTCTACGTGACCTTCCTTTGATGCCGCATACAGGGGTGTTAATCCGCGCTAAAGCAAAATAAACGTACAGTGATTGATATTAGAACATACTGTGATGTGCCCTGAGTAATTTAATTTGATGATTTATCTTTGTTTACAAGTAAAATCTATTTCATGAGACATTTTAGGGATTTCACTTTCAACTTGATCAAAAACAAATTGAATCATTTCTAATTTTTCATCATATGGGAATTCCGCTGAGATTGTAAAGTGAAGATGTCACGGGATTCCCCTCAGGAAGTGATGTCATGTTAAAGCTTAATGTTATAATTAAGACGTGGGAATTTCCCAGACTGCAGAATAGTGTGAAGGTAGTAATTGGCTATTCACATAATGGGTTTTTCCAGTGCTTGGTATATAAGAAATGTAAACATGCTGCTGGTTAAGTACTGAGTAGTTAAAATATTATTGTGATTGTGTGATTATTTTTGTATATGCATTTGTTGTCATATATTGTACCAATCATATTTTGCTTTCAATTAAAGACTTAGACTTTGTTAGCTTAATCAAACAGTGTAGTTGTGTTGTGCATTTTGGGTAAAAGGTGATTTTGGCCTTGAGTCAGTAATAATAATAAATAAATTTCGGAATTTATATAGCGCTTTTTCCAGAGGATTCAAAGCGCTGTAATTTCGCTGCGTGGTGAATCATCACAATCAGATCGCATCAACTAGGCTAGTTGCAGCCGAACCCGGCGCAAACCTATCCGCACTTAGATTGTAACATCCACCCATTTTCTGCAGCTCCCCAAATTCCATTGGGTGAAGGAAGTTTCGTAACAATACGTAGGACATTAAAGTGGGTTAACGACAAATAGGTACTAAAAGGCGAAATATTATATATGTTGTGACTTGTTGACATCGGTTTTACCCTAGTAATTAATGCCGCATTATAATGGCGTTTCTCCGGACTACGGAGTCACATACAACTATAATCAGTAGTATCGGTGCAATATGTCGTACGCTGCATGGTATTTGAAACTGACTGACATATATGTATCCATTTACCCGTGGACCGAAACCCCCATATTTTTGAGGTACTGACAAATCAAGATACAAAATGTATGCCTATATGAGTGGATTTATATGGGTCATAAGCAACAACTGCTTGGCGTACAAGTTGGCGTACTAAATCAACCCGCTACACAGGGTCCCAACGGGGGGGGTGACCCCTAATTTATCATTTCATGTAAGATGGAAACTGTCACTCTAAAAGGAAATTTAGCAGCTTAATCATGAAAGCAAAATATTATTAATTATGGCCTGTGGTGAAATGATATTTATGAATAGTGGTTGATGGGTGGGGTTAGTTGGGGAGGGATGTGTGGAAGAAGAGGGTAGGCAAATTCAACTTTGTATTTATAGTGCAAGTTTGGTGTCAAATCTCAGCACATTTGGCAGGCTGTAATGGTATATTATTCATATTTATGTTAAATATCTTGAAAATAGATAATATATACGCGAATTTGGTACGAATATAAGTTGGTAGTGATAAATGTTACCAAACTTATGCCATGATGAAATAAAATCATTTTTGAAGATAAATGTGCAGACCTTAAAAGATTGAACAATGTTTAAGACTACTGCTATTCATTTGAAATAATGCACTTCATCTCCTCTGTGGAGTTATTTTCCATGGCACAAACAAACCATGGATTTTTAGGCATTATATTTTTTGATGTATGTCAACAAAATTGCTTACATTTTCAGGATGATCTTTATTTCATGTTGTTATAAGCAAATATAATGTTTGTGTTGATTAAAGCATAAAATAGGTGAAGAGCTATTTCTAACGTCGTCGGCAGTGTTTGACTGTGTGGACACTAAATTACTCATTTGTATTAGTCCGTGGTGTCAAAAATCGTATCATTCTATATTCAAAACTATATAGCTAGCTTGGCATCACTGCAACCGTGTACTTCTGGGTACAAAGCACATATGTTACTGGACACCACAAATCAGCCGTAAAGTCGGCCCGGTCAATTTTGTTTTATTTCGTGTTTAGAAAATATATATCATAAGCTTTAAAATGGTACATCATTTGACTTCAAACGATATCCAGAAGCGGGGTTATGGTTTGTTGAACTCTATTCCTTCAACAAAATTATATCTT
Organism: Amphiura filiformis; assembly: GCF_039555335.1. Taxonomy (NCBI): domain Eukaryota; kingdom Metazoa; phylum Echinodermata; class Ophiuroidea; order Amphilepidida; family Amphiuridae; genus Amphiura; species Amphiura filiformis. Next base: position 9,455,679 of record NC_092637.1, read on the forward strand.
TTATTGGGTCTACATGTGTCTCTTTTTCCACATTTCTGGTAATACATATCAAACAGACATAATTGGCGGTCTTTTCAAATCAACCCCAAGTCAACGAGGTTCAGGAATGTCCTCTCATTGTTTATTGTTGATTATACATACCTAGACAAAATACAATGCTTTGTAACCCACCACTTGACCAGGATTTAGCCAAAGCAAACAACGACAAGAACTATTCCATAGAAATAGGTAGAAGCTTATTATCCTCTTCAGCAATAGTATTATTGATTGGCTTAAACAGTGTTTGATGATATACTTGTCGCAATGAATTGATATATCTATGAATACGACCATCACACACATTTTACACTGTAACTCATAATACAATTTGCCGAGTTTACGGCTCATTTGTAGTGTCCACTCACATATTATATCCTGATGTTACTGTAAAATGTATAAATATGTGTTGTAAAATATAAAGCTCAGTATTCTCGTTCCACTTACATTATCGGTTTGACTAGGATCTGCGTTGAATTCTTCAATAAGCATCTTGCACACAGCTAGCCGTTGGTTTCTAGCAGCTGCATAAAGTGGTGTGCGTCCGTCCTTTATACAAGCAACGGCATATCAAAACTTAACGTGAACATTGCAAATAGGCTATTATTTTATTGTTAATGATTTTATTCATATCAAGATATGATTTAGTTCAATTGATATTACAAGTGTTTCCTACCTGAGTGACTTTTCCAACTTACCATCCTGTTGATGGGTTTGTGAGTTCAAACTAAATACTCACAAAATTATTGTTCCTAACAAAACTAGCGAGGCATATAGAGATCAGCATATTTATCCAGTTGAACGCATTTAAATTAGTATATAGATATGACCCTTAAAATCTAAATAAGGTTGCTTATAATAAGAGCCCATGTCAACTAGAAAGCGCACTGTCTTAAACATGCACAAATATTCTTCGATTTAACACAATTAGGCAGATTTGCTAAGATTAAATATTATGCCATTTAGCACGTCCTGAAGCAAAATTAAAGTACAGCAAGCAATATGGATATAAGATCATACAAAGGACGTGTAAAAGTGAGGTAACGACAAATAGGTACTCAAAGGCGAAGCATTATACAGTCACGGACAAAAGTTTGGAATATTTTAATTTTTTTTTGCACAGCCCTGTTTTTAAGTGCAGATTTCTTACCATCAATGACCCGTCAGCCAAGCAAAATGGATCACGGCTGTCTGGCAAGGTCTTAGGTACCATTCCATATCACACATTACGTAATGTAGGACAATGGCTTTGCAGTTATTTTAGCGATATGATTCATAAGGTTACATGCGCTTTGGCATTTCCGTGCGAAGAAACCAGATTTACTTTGTTGCATCTGTCTGTTGTATACGATATTTCTGATCATGGGGTGCGAGTTGAGCGCAGATTTATACGCCCGTGTCATTGACTTACTTAATCACGGCTACAAACAGAAGGATATTGGTGCCACTTTCGGAATTACACAAGGTGCCGTTTCTAAAATTTGGAACTACTGCACATAGTGTAGGTTTGCGCGCAAAATGACCAATAAGAAAGCCCATACTTCTGCAAGACATTGGTATGTGCACTTGCGTTGGTCACAGAGACCCAGGAATTGGACAGTAGGCTACTGGCGTAATATGATATTCAGTGACGAGGTCCGGTTCCTCCTCTACAGACAAGATGGCCAATTTAAGTTCCAAAAACAGGTTGATCAAGCCCTGCTTGAGGATTGTATCCAGGGAGGTGATGGTGGAATCACAGTATGGGGAGTATTCACAGTAGGTCGAAATCACACCTCTATATGCTAAAAGGACACATGAACCAGGACCGATACCTGCATGTTCTTGATACAGTTATGCTTCCGTTTGTAAAAGAGGCTTAAGGAACATTATCGTGATCCAAGATGACAACACCACGGCGCACAGAGCCCGACGTCGCGTGAGGGAATTCCTTGAAAATGACACACCTGGACTAGCCGGCTTTGAGCCCTCGCAGCTTAGGTAACATTAACAACCAACCAATCACCCTGCAGGAATTTCGACACGCCCTCATTGCTTGCTGGCGAGATATTCCACAAGGAACCCTGACAAACCTGGTCGAGGGAATGCCACATCGCATACGTGACCTTGAGCTGGCAAGGGACATATCGGAACATGTCACAGTGAGAGTTTAAGTTTTTGTTCAAACAATAAAGTTTGCTAGTATCAATAATCTCATTTTGAGATCCAAAGAGACCACCAAAAAGTGTTGCAATTGTGTGATCCTTCCATTGTAATGCGCTTCCTCGGGTAATTCTTTGCTTACTTGACAAACTGTGTGATGTAAACATCAAAGGACATTTGTATCTTTCAATTAAATTAATCTGAGCACTATTCCAGAACAATAAACCTGTTCCTAATATGATTGAAAACTGCATTTGTTACAAAAATAAAAATATTCTAAACTTTTGTCCACGACTGTATAATTATGTTCTGCCTTGTTGACATCGGTTTTATCCTTTGTGATTAGTAATTAATTAATTAATCCTGGCGTTTCTTGGTCTGGAGTCACTTACAGCCATAATCGGTATTATCGCTGCAAAATGACAAAACGCTACATGGTATTCAAACTGAGTTATATATATAGGTGTTAATTATACGATCTTTAGCTTCTTTTCGTTGTTGAAAGGGATTCAATCGTCCGGCGCGTCTGCGTGGTTTACTTCGCGAAGTAAACCACGCAGACGACGCGGCCGCATCGTTGTTAAACGGTGATGAACAACGGTGCAACATGATTGAATTCCTAATTATATATAGGTGTCCTTGGTAAAGTAGCTAATCTGATTTGACGTGTTAGTTTGATAACTAAAATTGCTATTATGTTGCCCCAACATTAAATTCAAACTGTCTCATTTATTTGCTCATATATAACCGCCATGTTGTATCCATTTAACTATTTTCAATTTGAAAGCACATTAACAATAACAGATACTCAAAGTGGAAACATAACTGTTGTGCGTTGTTGACATCGGCTTTACCCTCTGTGATTAGAATATTACGCACGTCTAAGTTTCGCTATATTCAATTTGAAAGTACATTAACAATAATACAGATACTCAAAGGGGGGAGGGCACATAATGCAGTACCATTCGTGTCTTGTTGACATCGGCTTTACCCTCTGTGATTAGAATCTTACACACGTCTACGTGACCTCCCTCTGATGCTGCATACAGGGGTGTTGATCCATCCTGAAGTGAAATAAATGTACATTAAGCGATAATTAGAACATACATAGGACATTTAAAAGTGTGCTCACGACAAACAGATACTTAAAAGGTGAAACATTATATATGTTGTGCCATCGATTTTACCCGCTGTGATCAGTAATTAATTATATTAACTAATGATGCGTTATGATACCGTTTCACCGGTCTGGCGTCACATACAACCATAATCGGTATTATGGGTGCAGTATGTCGTACATCTACATGGTATTCAAAACTGACTGACATATAGGTAACCTTGGTAAAGCAGCTGATCTGATGGGCTCTTAGAATTAGCTGATTAAAGATACTTTGACGATACTCAGTTTGGCGTGTTCGTTTGATAACCAAAATCGCTGCCACAAAATGTTGCCCCAATATTTAATTTAAACCTTTTCTTTTGACTGTTTGCTTATATATAATCGCCATGTGATATCCATTCTACAATGTTTAATATTAAAGTACATTAACAATAATACAGATACTATAAGAGAAACATTATACCTCTTGTGCCCTGTTGACATCGGCTTTACCCTCTGTGAGTAGAATCTTACACACGTTTACGTGACCTCCCTCTGATGCTGTATACAGGGGTGTTTTCCCGGACTGTATCAAAATATAAGTAGAGTGAGCGATAATTAGATCATACATAGGATATTTAAAAGTGGGTTAACGACAAACAAATGCTCAAGAGGCGAAACATTTTATATGTTGTGCCTTGTTGACATCGATTTTACCCGCTGTGATTATTAATTAATTATTAACTAATGATGCGTTATGATGCCGTTTCACCGGTCTGGAGTCACATACAACCATAATCGGTATTATCCTCTGTGATTAGAATCTTACACACGTCTACGTGACCTTCCTTTGATGCCACATACAGGGGTGTTAATCCGCGCTAAAGCAAAATAAACGTACAGTGATTGATATTAGAACATACTGTGATGTGCCCTGAGTAATTTAATTTGATGATTTATCTTTGTTTACAAGTAAAATCTATTTCATGAGACATTTTAGGGATTCCACTTTCTTGCATCAACTTGATCAAAAACAAATTGAATCATTTCAACAACTCCTCATATACCTTTGTACACGAGCCAACCGTTGTTAATCCGTGATGAATCCACACTTTTACTATAGCGTATGCGCGAACGCGAGCGAGACTACGCGTTACGCGAGAGCGCGTAAAAGTCGTCATGTTTGGAACCTGTGTGCGTATGCAAGCTTTACAAATTAAATTCAGTATTTTTTCAGCGGTTAAACATGGCAGTTTTATTCTGTAGTTTTATCCCAGTTTTGTTGCTGATTTTAACAGAAAAATCATCGAAGTTTTTGTAAGGCTGAGTGGCAATGGTTAACTGACATTCCTCATGAAATAATCATGTTAATTATACGATCTTTAGCTTCTTTTCGTTGTTGAAAGGGATTCAATCATGTTGCACCGTTGTTCATCACCGTTTAACAACTCGCGTCCGGCGCGTCTGCGTGGTTTACTTCGCGAAGTAAACCACGCAGACGACGCGGCCGCATCGTTGTTAAACGGTGATGAACAACGGTGCAAGATGATTGAATTCCTAATTATATATAGGTGTCCTTGGTAAAGTAGCTAATCTGATTTGACGTGTTAGTTTGATAACTAAAATTGCTATTATGTTGCCCCAACATTAAATTCAAACTGTCTCATTTATTTGCTCATATATAACCGCCATGTTGTATCCATTTAACTATTTTCAATTTGAAAGCACATTAACAATAACAGATACTCAAAGTGGAAACATAACTGTTGTGCGTTGTTGACATCGGCTTTACCCTCTGTGATTAGAATATTACGCACGTCTATGTTTCGCTATATTCAATTTGAAAGTACATTAACAATAATACAGATACTCAAAGGGGGGAGGGCACATAATGCAGTACCATTCCCAGCTTGTTGACATCGGCTTTACCCTCTGTGATTAGAATCTTACACACGTCTACGTAACCTCTCTCTGATGCTGCATACAGGGGTGTTGATCCATCCTGAAGTGAAATAAATGTACAGTAAGCGATAATTAGAACATACATAGGACATTTAAAAAGTGTGCTCACGACAAACAGATACTCAAAAGGTGAAACATTATATATGTTGTGCCATCGATTTTACCCGCTGTGATCAGTAATTAATTATATTAACTAATGATGCGTTATGATACCGTTTCACCGGTCTGGCGTCACACAGTGTCGACTTCCTATACGATAAATATAAATTTAATACTCCGTTGGTCAGCGACGGGCGAGTGGTATTTCACCGAACGCAAGAAAAGGAGTTCTATCTGATTGGCTAGCAATCGATCGCTTAGGTCGCTTAGTAGTCAACTACAAACTCAAAACTGAGCAATGTATTCAATTCTATTATTGACGTAGATAAAGAGAGTGTTAGTGTGTCAATAATGTACATTGTATTGCAGCTGGATTTTACATGCGTTCCTTTATATAAATATTTTCTCAAAGAGTTGAATATGATCACAATTTTTACCCAGGATTTCAAATTTGTTACCGCGAAATTGCAGTTAAACATATCCACAGCAAAATACCGGTCCTCACTAATTAGTGTATTTAATTTCCAGTTAGTGTATTTAAGATAAAACATGTGATTTATGATAAAATTTTCTTGCAAAGTTGCAATAGAAATATCATATGGGATACTGATATGGTAGGCCGCAACCGCCACAACGTGGAGCTGCTACGCGTAGCTGACTTTTTGCTCCGTGGAGCCAAATTGACCAATCATGATCATGTTAGAGTTTTTCATTACTCGGAGGTAAAACTGACCAATCAAGTACGACTTACTCATTACGTGAAGCGAATTTATTCATTAAGAATTTGCCAGACGAGCGTCACGTAGTTGCAAGATATCCTCGGTCACGAAAGTTATGATTCAAAAAGTAGTTTATGAAAAGTACGAACCGACTTATTATTAAGATGGACATGCACTCATAAGAAACTCATACATTATTGTACATAACTATATAGCTAGGCAGAGTGGTGGTAAACCATGCACACAGTTCTGCGATCTGCAGTGTATCGCCGGGAGCTAATTTGTATAACTTGCGCGGTGTGGCCTGCGGAATTCGACCTTCAACAAACCAGTTCGGATTTACTTTATATACTAGTAGTAGGCCATACATACTGTAGTTTACTGTCCGTTTTCCTATACACAATACTCAGTGCGCTCACCATTGACGCGTGACCTCTACAAATAGTGTATGTTAGAAGTGTAGGCCATTGCCTAGTTGACGTCACTGTGTAAAAAATAACCGGCCAATATTTAAAGTATTCTCTGAAATTCTAGAAAATATAGTTTTGCATGTCCTAAATTTTTAGCTAATTTAGGTGTTTGGAAATATTGGTACTTTTGTGTTTTAGGAAGGATATGTAAACGACAGATAACACCAAAAAATATGAAGAAATTATTTCTAAACCGTGTTAAGTCATTAAGCTTCACATTTTCAAGAACGCTGGTTAACAATAAGCAGACTATTGTCTCATTTCGTAAACAAAAGCCCACAGTATTGTTACCTTGCGTTCGCTTTATAATCGTTCACCCAACTGAAACTATGATACCAGCTCATTGCTCATTGCACAGGTAAAACAGACACAAGTGCAGTGTGTATTTAACCAGAGAAGATCTGATGTAACATAGTTGAGCTGTTTTCATTGAGTGTTATCTTGGTTTAATAGCTTTTAATGGGGTTTAAGTCCTTCAAAGGTCGTGGTGAATTCTACTGTAGACATGACTGCATCATGATTATTTTAAAGTCAACAACATTCAACAATATGATCACCGTGATAGTATGACAGTATCAGTACCGTGGGTGTCAGTGATTCTGGCCTGACACAGTAGACAAACAAACAAACAAACAAACACGCCACACACATCACACATGCATGCAAGGTAACATTTACTATACACTAATCAAACAATGGTATTGATCCTGTACAACTGGTCGTGGTTTATTTACAATCGATTCATTTAAAATTCCCATAGTAAACATTAATTTTGGCAAGAGTTTTCTCTCTCTGGAACGAGGATGCATCCACTGGCTCCGCGTAATGAAAAGATCTAACATGATTGATCAATTTAGCTCCGCGAAGCGAAGTAAGCTACGCGTAGCAGCTCCACGTTGTGGCGGTTACGGCCAGCCATATACTGATCATGCGAAAATCGTAAAAACATAGAATAGAAACAGTGTGGCAGGCTCTCAAAATCTAAAATTGTATGCTTAGCCTGAATCGCTCGGCCTATCTCGAAAAACATCACCATGCGTAGCTGTTGAAAAACGTGAGGATTCATCGTACTATCACGGCAATTTTTGACACGAAGATATAGGGATGATGACGGTGTGCGTCACATACAACCATAATCGGTATTATCGGTGCAATATGTCATACATCTACGTGGTATTCAAAACTGACTGACATATAGGCCTAGGTAACCTTGGTAAAGCAGCTGATCTGATAGGCGGTTAGAATTAGCTGATTAAAGATACTTTGACGATACTCAGTTTGGCGTGTTAGTTTGATAACCAAAATCGCTGCCACAAAATGTTGCCCCAATATTTAATTTAAACCTTTTCTTTTGACTGTTTGCTTATATATAATCTCCATGTGATATCCATTCTACAATGTTTAATATTAAAGTACATTAACAATAATACAGATACTATAAGGGAAAACATTATATACCGTGTGTCATAAGTCTGTTCCTCCCCCCCATAAGAAAACCATTTTAACATGCTTTAAATTAAACTTACACAATTAATTTGATGTTAATTTGTTACTGGTTATTGTTTTAGATTAATTAAAATGTCACTTAGCAATTTATTTGAAGTTGTTGTCTCTTTATGGTCGATAACCTCCGAAGGTATGCAAACCTCTCTCTGTGATTCTCTGTGATTAGAATATTACGCACGTCTATGTTTCGCTATATTCAATTTGAAAGTACATTAACAATAATACAGATACTCAAAGGGGGGAGGGCACATAATGCAGTACCATTCGCATCTTGTTGACATCGGCTTTACCCTCTGTGATTAGAATCTTACACACGTCTACGTAACCTCTCTCTGATGCTGCATACAGGGGTGTTGATCCATCCTGAAGTGAAATAAATGTACAGTAAGCGATAATTAGAACATACATAGGACATTTAAAAGTGTGCTCACGACAAACAGATACTCAAAAGGTGAAACATTATATATGTTGTGCCATCGATTTTACCCGCTGTGATCAGTAATTAATTATATTAACTAATGATGCGTTATGATACCGTTTCACCGGTCTGGCGTCACACAGTGTCGACTTCCTATACGATAAATATAAATTTAATACTCCGTTGGTCAGCGACGGGCGAGTGGTATTTCACCGAACGCAAGAAAAGGAGTTCTATCTGATTGGCTAGCAATCGATCGCTTAGGTCGCTTAGTAGTCAACTACAAACTCAAAACTGAGCAATGTATTCAATTCGATTGAAAACGATATTCTATTATTGACGTAGATAAAGAGAGTGTTAGTGTGTCAATAATGTACATTGTATTGCAGCTGGATTTTACATGCGTTCCTTTATATAAATATTTTCTCAAAGAGTTGAATATGATCACAATTTTTACCCAGGATTTCAAATTTTTTATCGCGAAATTGCAGTTAAACATATCCACAGCAAAATACCGGTCCTCACTAATTAGTGTATTTAATTTCCAGTTAGTGTATTTAAGATAAAACATGTGATTTATGATAAAATTTTCTTGCAAAGTTGCAATAGAAATATCATATGGGATACTGATATGGTAGGCCGCAACCGCCACAACGTGGAGCTGCTACGCGTAGCTGACTTTTTGCTCCGTGGAGCCAAATTGACCAATCATGATCATGTTAGAGTTTTTCATTACTCGGAGGTAAAACTGACCAATCAAGTACGACTTACTCATTACGTAAAGCGAATTTATTCATTAAGAATTTGCCACACGAGCGTCACGTAGTTGCAAGATATCCTCGGTCACGAAAGTTGTGATTCAAAAAGTAGTTTATGAAAAGTACGAACCGACTTATTATTAAGATGGACATGCACTCATAAGAAACTCATACATTATTGTACATAACTATATAGCTAGGCAGAGTGGTGGTAAACCATGCACACAGTTCTGCGATCTGCAGTGTATCGCCGGGAGCTAATTTGTATAACTTGCGCGGTGTGGCCTGCGGAATTCGACCTTCAACAAACCAGTTCGGATTTACTTTATATACTAGTAGTAGTAGGCCATACATACTGTAGTTTACTGTCCGTTTTCCTATACACAATACTCAGTGCGCTCACCATTGACGCGTGACCTCTACAAATAGTGTATGTTAAAGGAAAAGGCCATTGCCTAGTTGACGTCACTGTGTAAAAAATAACCGGCCAATATTTAAAGTATTCTCTGAAATTCTAGAAAATATAGTTTTGCATGTCCTAAATTTTTAGCTAATTTAGGTGTTTGGAAATATTGGTACTTTTGTGTTTTAGGAAGGATATGTAAACGACAGATAACACCAAAAAATATGAAGAAATTATTTCTAAACCGTGTTAAGTCATTAAGCTTCTCATTTTCAAGAACGCTGGTTAACAATAAGCAGACTATTGTCTCATTTCGTAAACAAAAGCCCACAGTATTGTTACCTTGCGTTCGCTTTATAATCGTTCACCCAACTGAAACTATGATACCAGCTCATTGCTCATTGCACAGGTAAAACAGACACAAGTGCAGTGTGTATTTAACCAGAGAAGATCTGATGTAACATAGTTGAGCTGTTTTCATTGAGTGTTATCTTGGTTTAATAGCTTTTAATGGGGTTTAAGTCCTTCAAAGGTCGTGGTGAATTCTACTGTAGACATGACTGCATCATGATTATTTTAAAGTCAACAACATTCAACAATATGATCACCGTGATAGTATGACAGTATCAGTACCGTGGGTGTCAGTGATTCTGGCCTGACACAGTAGACAAACAAACAAACAAACAAACACGCCACACACATCACACATGCATGCAAGGTAACATTTACTATACACTAATCAAACAATGGTATTGATCCTGTACAACTGGTCGTGGTTTATTTACAATCGATTCATTTAAAATTCCCATAGTAAACATTAATTTTGGCAAGAGTTTTCTCTCTGGAACGAGGATGCATCCACTGGCTCCGCGTAATGAAAAGATCTAACATGATTGATCAATTTAGCTCCGCGAAGCGAAGTAAGCTACGCGTAGCAGCTCCACGTTGTGGCGGTTACGGCCAGCCATATACTGATCATGCGAAAATCGTAAAAACATAGAATAGAAACAGTGTGGCAGGCTCTCAAAATCTAAAATTGTATGCTTAGCCTGAATCGCTCGGCCTATCTCGAAAAACATCACCATGCGTAGCTGTTGAAAAACGTGAGGATTCATCGTACTATCACGGCAATTTTTGACACGAAGATATAGGGATGATGACGGTGTGCGTCACATACAACCATAATCGGTATTATCGGTGCAATATGTCATACATCTACGTGGTATTCAAAACTGACTGACATATAGGCCTAGGTAACCTTGGTAAAGCAGCTGATCTGATAGGCGGTTAGAATTAGCTGATTAAAGATACTTTGACGATACTCAGTTTGGCGTGTTAGTTTGATAACCAAAATCGCTGCCACAAAATGTTGCCCCAATATTTAATTTAAACCTTTTCTTTTGACTGTTTGCTTATATATAATCTCCATGTGATATCCATTCTACAATGTTTAATATTAAAGTACATTAACAATAATACAGATACTATAAGGAAAACATTATATACCGTGTGTCATAAGTCTGTTCCTCCCCCATAAGAAAACCATTTTAACATGCTTTAAATTAAACTTACACAATTAATTTGATGTTAATTTGTTACTGGTTATTGTTTTAGATTAATTAAAATGTCACTTAGCAATTTATTTGAAGTTGTTGTCTCTTTATGGTCGATAACCTCCGAAGGTATGCAAACCTCGGTTATTGTTGTTTTTCTGTTGAAATCCGAGGTTTGCAGACCTTTGAATCTGTCAATACATACAAAATTAACTCTAAAAATCTAGAACAACGGCCGACATATTTTTTTCTTTGCAATGCACCTTTGGATTCATTGCAGCTAGTAGCCCAAAGGCAAATAAACAGAGGGGGTACTTCCATATTGATGCTACGCTCCATGGGTAGTCGGAATATAGGCGGAACGGACTTTCGACACACGGTATACCTCTTGTGCCATGTTGACATCGGCTTTACCCTCTGTGATTAGAATCTTACACACCTTTATGTGACCTCCCGCTGATGCTGCATACAGGGGTGTTTTCCCGTACTGTAGCAAAATATAAGTAGAGTGAGCGATAATTAGATCATACATAGGACATTTGAAAGTGGGTTAACGACAAACAGATGCTCAAGAGGCGAAACATTATATATGTTGTGCCTTGTTGACATCGATTTTACCCGCTGTGAGTATTAATTAATTATAAACTAATGATGCGTTATGATGCCGTTTCACCGGTCTGGAGTCACATACAACCATAATCGGTATTATCGGTGTAATATGTCGTACCGCTACATGGTATTTGAAACTGAATCCTTGTTAAAGCAGCCGTTCTGATAGGTGGTTAACATAAGTTGATCAACGATATTTTGATAACCAAAATCGCTAAAACATATCGTCGATAATTGCCTAAGTCATTTTTGTAATTTTGAGAACAATGGTTCAAAAATGCATTTAAACATATTTATTCACCAATCTTTGCACAAGAACAAATAAAGGGAATAATCAGAAATAATTAGGTTGATTGCGTACTGATGCCTGCTTGAACCATAATTTGTACTTAAAATCTCTCAAAATTAAAAAAGAATGACAAGGCAATTATCGTAGTAGGCTGGCGATATATTGTTGCCTTAACAGTAAATTCAAACTGTTTCATTTGACTATTTGCTCAGTATATAATCGCCATATGGTATCCATTTTACTATTTTCAATTTAAAAGTGGTTTAACAATAATACATATACTCGAACGAGAAACAAATACCTCTATATTCAAATATTATATTGGGTATATTTGGTATCATGGAATAGGTATGATATCCTCCATTCGTTGACATTTAAATAAGTATCAATCAGGTGTTCATCACCTTGTTGGCTTAGAAAGAAAGAAATTACCTTTGCCGGTGTTTTAATCATTAAACAATAGGCTTTTAGAAATTGTTCAAATGGCTCAACAATATATAATGTTGATTTCAAAACATCCATGGGTTTGGAGGACTTAAATTTTTTTTTGTATGTCAACAAAATTGCTTAAATTTTCAGGATGATCTTTATTTCATGTTATTATAAGCAAATATAATGTTCCAGATAACGCTACTTAATAAATATATTAAGAAAAAGTACCTTACAATTGCACTTTCTGTTAGTATTCCTTTTTGGACTTAAACTTTTTAACATGTTCTAGCAGCCTTATATAAAACCGTGACACTCGAAAGGCCATATCTCTGGAATGAAATGTCCGATTAAGATTATTTAAATGCCAAAATGTTTTCTTCATCAATTCCCAGCCAATAAGTTAGGTCTGAATCAATTTAAAAGTACTTAAATTTTAGTGTACATGCCTACTACTACGATTATTGCCTAAGTAATGTTTTGTAATTTTGGTGGCGCTCTACTAGATCAGCTGCACTTTTACTTCGCTCCGATTATACAAGCATTTCCCTTAGTCCTGGCCCTGTCCTACAGACCCGTATACATTTGTCAAAGAGGAAAATTTGAAAGTTGATTCGAGTAGGGTATGCATAGGTGTTCCAAATTCTAATAGGTAGAAAATTCCAAACCCGGGCAAACTCTGTATATGGCCATTTTTCAAAATGGCCACCAAAATGTACTTATGAACCAGGTAAAATGACAATAACTCTGAAACTACTTGACCTAGAGGGGTGATTGAGGTGTCTTTCCCCACTAAATCAAGGCTGTCTGATTGAATGAAGGGGGTTTCATGGATGTCTGAGGTCCAGGACACCCGGAATCCAAGGTGGCCGCCCGTAGCAACCATAAATCATCAGATTATCCAGATGATAATGACAATAATTCGGAATCTGCCTGACCTACAAGGGTCATTGAGGTGTATATCCCCACTAAATCAAGGCTGGCTGGGTGAATGAAGGGGGTTTCATGGATGACTGAGGTTCAGGACCCATGAAATCCAAGATGGCCGCCCATAGCAACCATAAATCATCATAGCCAGGTGAAATGACAATAATTCGGAATCTGCTTGACCTACAAGGGTCATGAGGTGTCTATCCCCACTAAATCAAGGCTGGCTGAGTGAATAAAGGGGGTTTCGTGGATATCTGAGGTACAGGACACCTGAAATCCAAGATGGCTGCCCATAGCAACCATAAATCATCATATTAGCCAGGTGAAATGACAATAATTCGGAAACTGCTTGACCTACAAGGGTCATTGAGGTGTCTATCCCCACTAAATCAAGGCTGGCTGAGTGAATGAAGGGGTTTCATGGATATCTGAGGTCCAGGATACCTGAAATCTAAAATGGCCGCCCATAGCAACCATAAATCATCATAATTAGCCAGGTGAAATGACAATAATTCGGAATCTGCCTGACCTACAAGGGTCATTGAGGTGTATATCCCCACTAAATCAAAGCTGGCTGAGTGAATGAAGGGGGTTTCATGGATGTTTGAGGTCTAGGACAACTGAAGTCCAAGATGGCCGCCCGTAGTTACCATAATCATCATATTAGGCAGATGAAATTATAATAATTCGGAATCTGCTTGACCTACAAGGGTCATATTGAGGTCTCTATTCCTACTAAATCAAGGCTGTCTAATTGAATGAAGCGGGTGTCGTGGTTTTCTGATGTCTAGGACACCCCAATCTAAGATGGCCACCCATAGTAACCATATAATATTCACATTAACCAGGTGAAATGACAGTTTCTCGGCAACTCTTTAATCTAGAAGAGCAATTAAGGTGAGGAACTTCGCTAAATCAAGTCACACCAAATCCAGAATGCAGTCATAGCAACCACTATAAACCAAATGAAATGTCATCAATCAGAACCTGTGTACCTAGGCTAGTTTCCATGGTTATCTGAGGTCTTGGACACCTAAACTACCCATGATTTGACTCGGGGTATAGCTAGGTACATGAAATGTTGCCCACTTAACCAATGTTACGTTATTGATTGTTAATTTTGTTTGTTAATGTTACAGGTGAGTAGAGATTGACAGACATGACAGAGGAAAAGGGAGAAAGTACATCTGAGATCGATGGACTTAATCTCCTTATTCCCAAGCCTGCTCATGCCCCTCCAGACCCTGAAAAATGTATCATTTGTCAAAAGAAGAGCACGAAATCACAGTGACTTCAGAGTAGTGAAACTGGTAGGAACCGTTTAGGTTCTTGGACCTTATTATACATTCCAGTACCATAACATGATTACAAGTTATAAAATGTTTCTTTTACTCATACCCTATCAGAGCAACATATCGCACAGTTAATATAAATAGGTTTGGTTTGGCTACTAGGCTCTGGACGGGGAACGACGGTGCTGCGCGTGACTGGCATGAGCTAGGTGGGCTTGAGGTTCCTCTGGTGGTATGTGGACGTTTCGTGTATTTGTATATACCTTTTACAACACGCAATCATGTTATGGTACTTGAATGTATAATCAGGTCCAAGAACCTTAAGCTTTTTGTGAACATCATCATCTTTGAGTTCAGCTACCTCTCATCACTGCTCGTACACGTTTCCTACCAGTTTCACCACTCTGAAGTGACTGTGATTTCTTGCTCTTCTTTTGACAAATTATACATTTTTCAGGGTCTGGAGGAGCATGAGCAGGCTTGGGAATAAGGAAATTAAGTCCGTCAATCTCAGATGTACTTTCTTCCTTTTCTTCTATCATGTCTGTCAATCTCTACTCACCTGTAACATTAACATGCAAAATTAACAAATCAATAACGTAACATTGGTTAAGTGGGCAACATTTCATGTACCTATACCTCGAGTCAAATCATTTGCAAGAGTTATAACTGTGGAAATGTGCATGTGGTTGCTATGGGTAGCCATCTTGTATTTTAGGTGTCCAAGACCTCAAATAACCATGGAAACTAGCCATGTGTTCTAATTGATGATATTTCATTTGGTTTATAGTGGTTGCTATGACTGCCATCTGGATTTGGTGTGACTTGATTTACCGAAGTTACACATGTTAATTGCTCTTCTAGATTAAATAGTTACCGATATATTGTCTTTTCACCTGGTTAACGCGGCTGTGTACTCTAGCCATTGTTTCTTTCTCAAAATTGAGTTTTTATGATATGTTTGTACCTTGTTATGTTTTTTATAAATACAAGGAATGAAAATCCAGATTTGTAAACTCCAACTGCAATATTTTAAGGATTTTATTTCACTATTCCACTCGTGTTTGAAATTGAAAAGGAAAGAAAATCTTTGTTGTACCAGCAAGGTACACGCGCGCAACAACTCATCGCGTTGCGTATCGCGCAATTTGTTAACGCACAAATACGCGACGCATACGCGACGCTTATCTACATGCGCGGCGCATCATATGGAAACACCACGGAAGCACTGATTTCACAAAAACCTAGTGGTCAAATGGCTCCGTTTTAGCTGATATAATGTGGGTTTTTCAAGTTCTTTCCCCGATTTAAATATCAAGTTATGAATGGATTTCGCTCAAACTTCTCAAGGGGCTGTGGATTTACCCGATGTTCACGTAATATAAGTTACAAAAACGAAAACTGTCGCATTCTCCTGTGAGATTCGATGAAAGTGCAAATGTGACCACTTTAAACTTCAACGGCCATTATTTCAATGTTCATTTTCTCGGTAAAATGACGATTTAGGTACACGATAACTCAATAAATACAGCATCTATAGGTATGCGCAAATATGATCATCGTAAAAAGCATGATCGACTCAAGAAACGGTTTTCTCATTTTTTTATATTTTGGTCTATTTCCGATTTTGGGCATCATTTTGTGCAAATAGGCCTTTTGAATTTTAAAAGTTCATTTTGATGCCTTATATGGTCAATATCTCAAAAATAAGGCCAATATCAAAAAATAAAAAACCGTTTTTGGAATGGAGCCTTAAGATTGAGCTAAAAAGAAAATAAAATATTTTGGAAAGAGTGTTTTTTTGTTATGATGTACCTAACAAATATTGCCAAAAACTCACTTTTTTGTGATTTTCTTCAAAATTGTTGTTTTTACCCCAAATCTGTATTTATATTAAGATTTATTGATGTCTTGCCTTCATAAAAATGTATACTTTTATATGTTTTGCGCGAATAATTACAAAGTTATTGCACTTTTACTACATGCATGTCTGAGAGTACACAGCCACCTTAATGTGAATATTATATGGTTACTATGGGCGGCCATCTTAGATTGTGGGTGTCCTAGACATCAGACAACCACAACACCCTCTTCATTCAATTAGACAGTCTTGATTTAGTAGGGATAGAGACCTCAATATATGACCCTTGTAGGTCAAGCAGATTCCGAATTATTGTCATTTCATCTGGCTAACATGATGATTATGGTTGCTACGGGCAGCCATTTTGGATTTCAGGTGTCCTAAACCTCAGACATCCATGAAATCCCCTTCATTCACTCAGCCAGCCTTGATTTAGTGGGGATATACACCTCAATGACCCTTATAGGTCAGGCAGATTCGAATTATTGTCATTTCACCTGGCTAATTTGATAATTTATGGTTGCTATTGGCGGCCATCTTGGATTTCAGGTGTCCTGGACCTCAGATATCCACGAAACCCCCTTCATTCACCCAGCCAGCCTTGATTTAGTGGGGATATACACCTCAATGACCCTTGTAGGTCAAGCAGATTCCGAATTATTGTCATTTCACCTGGCTAATATGATGATTTATGGTTGCTATGGGCGGCCATCTTTAATTTCAGGTGTCGTGGACCTCAGACATCCATGAAACCCCCTTCATTCACCCAGCCTGCCTTGATTTAGCAGGTATAGACACCTCAGTGCCCCCTGTAGGTCAGGCAGATTCCGAATTATTGTCATTTCACCTGGCTAATATGATGATTATGGTTGCTACGGGCGGCCATCTTGGATTCCAGGTGTTATGGACCTCAGACATCCATGAAACCACCTTCATTCAATCAGACAGCCTTAATTTAGTGGGGAAAGACACCTCACTCACCCCTCTAGGTCAAGTAGTTTCAGAGTTATTGTCATTTTACCTGGTTCATAAGTACATTTTGGCGGACATTTTGAAAAAGGGCCATATACAGAGTTTGCCCGGGTTTGGAATTTTCCACCTAGTAGAATTTGGAAGACCTATGCATATCCTACTCGAATCAACTTTCAAACTTTCCTCTTTGAAAAATGTATACGGGTCTGTAGGACAGGGCCAGGACTACCTGCAGTTTTAACTATTTTGTGGATAATATTATAACTTTTTATGAACTTGTGAGTAATATGTGACCAGTTTGAACTTCTGTGTGATAATTTTGAATTGCGTCTTGTCCAGTATTTTTCGACATTTTCTTCGGTTCGTTCATCACTGTGTTTACGTACTGTTGAATTCGTCAGACATGTACTGTAGGCCTACTTAGTGTTTTTCATGATGTATCGTCTAACATATTCGAAGGACACCTTGTTATCTATCCGAAAAGGTGTGATAAACACTATTGAACCAAAACCATTCAGCCCAGACAAGTGGAATGAACTAAAACGATTGAACGTTGTTAGAAAAACAAAGCGTGGGCGACGAGGTGGAAAGCGTTTAAGACGAAGGATCCACTCGATTGTTACTAATCGATTACCGTCTCAGCAGTTTCTTGGAAATGAGAGTGCCACCAAAACAATAAATCCTCACAACCTGATTCGTGTCAAAAAGTGCAATTCAAATACACCCTCTGCAAAGTTCGCAGTTTGGAATGGCCAATCAATTAGGGGGCGTAAGAAAGCTTCCGCAATAATTGATCTTGTGATGTCCGAACATCTGGACATTTTAGCGATAACTGAGAGTTGGCTAACTGGTGATGAAAGAGATAATTGAATTCTTTCTGACTTGAAAAATGCTCTTCCTGACTATGTTATGCATCATGTTCCGCGCCCGAAACGGGGTGGTGGTGTTGCAGTGCTCTTGCGCAGAGGATTTGACATCGTTATCAAACCGTCTTTTCTCGCCAAATCTTTCGAACAAATGGACGTGACAATTTCGTCGAAATCTTCATCCATAAGGCTATACGTCATTTACCGACCCTATCCATCCAAGGTTAACAAGTTCACAGCGAAGATGTTCTTCGATGAATTTTCTGCATTTGTGGAGACATGTACATCCCTTGCTATTCCATTTGTAATAGCGGGCGATTTTATCTTCCATATGGACGTTCTGGATGATCGCGAAGCTATAATCTTTCGTGAACTTCTTGATTCCGCTTCATTTGATCAGCATGTAGACAAACCTACACATCGCTGCGGTCATATGCTAGATTTGGTGATTACGCGCAGCTCCGATTCCATCGTTTCTGATTTGACAATTGATGATACACTTCCATCTGACCATTTTGCTGCCATTTGCAAGCTTGCTGTGTCACGTCCACCTGTCACCAAACATCAGTTTCGCTTTCGCAAACTACGTGACATCGATCTCAATGCATTTAATAATGACACCGCTGCTTCGTCTCTTGTGACTGATCCAGCCAATGACGTTGAGTCCCTCAGTACTCAATTTGACATGTCATGTCTGACTTGTTAGATTGTCATGCTCCGGAGGTTTCTAGAAGCGTTTCATTGCGACCTCATCCCCCTGGTATGATGAGGCGCTTCGTAAAGAAAAGCAGGAACGTCGTCGATGTGAGCGTCAGTTGTGTAAATCTGGACTTGAAGTACACAGACAAACCTATCGTGATCAGTGCAAGAAATACTCAGCTAAGCTAGAGGAAGCAAAATCTAACTACCATAAATTGCAACTGACGGACTGCGACCAAAAACAGTTGTTTCGATAGGTTGACAAAATGTGTTCGACTGGCTCCAACAGAACTCTTCCCTCCCATGACAGCACTGAAAAGCTGGCAAATGACTTCGCGGAGTTTTTTGCGGATAAGATCCGGAAAGTCAGAGATAAACTTGACAACATCACTCTGCAACCATCCGTGCCTTCTGAACAAAACCATACCTCAACTTTCAGTCATTTCTGCGAGGTATCTGAAGAGACTATCCATCGAATCATCATGAAACCACCATCGTCGACATGCTCGCTGGACTCAATTCCAACTTGGCTCCTAAAAGAATGCCTTCCTGAGTTACTTCCATCGATTACTAAAATTGTCAATCGTTCGCTCCTATCTGAAATCTTTCCTGCATCATACAATGTTTCTAGTGTAACTCCCTTGATCAAGAAACCTGGACTTGACGTTAATACACTGAACAACTACAGGCCTATCTCCAACCTGAAGTTTGTCTCAAAGGTTGTTGAGAGGGCGGCTTCAGCCCAGCTTCAAGAATACATGCTTGATAACGAACTGTATGGTAGTAGACAATCAGCGTATCGCAAGCATTTCAGCACGGATACTGCTCTAGTGCGAGTACAGAACGATATATTGCGTGCTGTTGACCAGCGTTCTGATGTTGTGCTTGTTCTACTCGATCTCTCGGCGCCTTTGATACAGTCGACCATCATATATTACTTCGGCGGCTGAGAGATCGTTACGGAGTCCACGGTAAAGCGCTTGCCTGGTGTACTAGCTACCTTTGTAATCGTCAACAATCAGTTGTTATTGGCGACAGTGTATCTGCGACACACTTCATGAACTGCGCCGTACCTCAAGGATCTGTCGCTGGACCATTCATGTTTACAGTTTATGCTGCTCCGCTTGAAGACTTGATTAGGTCATATGGTGTTGAAACTATGATCTACGCGGACGATACACAGTTGTATCTTGTATTGGATCCTAGTAGCGACGACCAACTTCAAGACTGCGTTCGAGGCGTGAAAGCATGGACTGCAGAAAATAGATTGCTTCTGAACGATTCAAAGACTGAGGTGTTGCATTTATCTTCGCGATTTAGTAGGAATCCGACACCAATTTCTACCATCAAAGTTGGCGACTCAGAAGTTTACATTGCTTCAGAAGTGCGCAACCTTGGAGTCCTATTTGACCAGTACATGACGCTCATACCTCAACACGGTTGTTTGATGGGATCATTTATTAGTTTTTCAAACAAAACATCATGTACAACCAAATTTTAGGCTTAAACAGCTAAATGTGATATCATGCTAATATATACAGATGCTTTTGAGTCATTCTCAACTTTGATTTCCCCTCTTTTACAAAATTATTCACTTTTATAGCATTTTTATAGCTTTTTCGGATATAAAATGTTATCTAATAATGACAAAATTGGTGACGCTATTTAGTTACTGGAAATTACTCTTTCAAGCCTTTAATACAGATACTTCCTTTTATTGTTTGATGAAATATGTTTATAACATTTCCTTGTTGCTTGTTTCACCTATTCCAGCTGTTTTAATGGCATTATTAAACACCTACCCCTTGCAAATAAACAAATATGATTTAGGATAAATAGCGCCATCTATAGTTTGCATTTAGTTAATAATGAAGCCAATTCTATATACATCAAACAACCGTGTCAAGTGAACAATGTGTGTCGTGCTGCGTATCTCCAAAATTGGCCGTATTCGGAAATACATCGACGTTTAGTGCATGCATTTGTGACATCCAGACTTGATGCTAACAATAGTCTGCTCTTTGGTCTAACATGTTCTGCAATTTCTAAGCTTCAACGGGTACAAAAGAGTGCCCTGCGACTTGTTTCAGGAGTCAGTGGCCATCGCGTTAATATCAACGATTTACGCCGAAATGAGCTGCACTGGCTTCCTGTGAAAGATCGAATTGTCTTCAAAATCCTCATGATCACATACAAATCTTTGAATGGACTAGCTCCACCTTAATACCTGAAAGAACTTCTTAACACCTACAAACCGAGCCGCTCGCTTCGGTCGTCGTCGCTTTCTCTCCTTGAAGTACCACGGACTGTAGCAACATCAACGTACGGAGAGCGTGCCTTCTCAGTTTCTTCACCTAAGTTGTGGAATGGGTTACCTCAGCAGATTAGGAATGCCGCGTCACTTGCCACCTTCAAGAAACTGTTAAAAACTCATCTTTTTATCAATCCAACTGTTTAAATTATATGTGTTTTGCTGCTATGTTGTGCGTGGTATCCAGTTAAGCAGACGTTTTAATTTTTCTCACCTCTGTCGGTTTTTTCCATCCGCTCAGTACTCAATTTGACATGTCATGTCTGACTTGTTAGATTGTCATGCTCCGGAGGTTTCTAGAAGCGTTTCATTGCGACCTCATCCCCCCTGGTATGATGAGGCGCTTCGTAAAGAAAAGCAGGAACGTCGTCGATGTGAGCGTCAGTTTTGTAAATCTGGACTTGAAGTACACAGACAAACCTATCGTGATCAGTGCAAGAAATACTCAGCTAAGCTAGAGGAAGCAAAATCTAACTACCATAAATTGCAACTGACGGACTGCGACCAAAAACAGTTGTTTCGATAGGTTGACAAAATGTGTTCGACTGGCTCCAACAGAACTCTTCCCTCCCATGACAGCACTGAAAAGCTGGCAAATGACTTCGCGGAGTTTTTTGCGGATAAGATCCGGAAAGTCAGAGATAAACTTGACAACATCACTCTGCAACCATCCGTGCCTTCTGAACAAAACCATACCTCAACTTTCAGTCATTTCTGCGAGGTATCTGAAGAGACTATCCATCGAATCATCATGAAATCACCATCGTCGACATGCTCGCTGGACTCAATTCCAACTTGGCTCCTAAAAGAATGCCTTCCTGAATTACTTCCATCGATTACTAAAATTGTCAATCGTTCGCTCCTATCTGAAATCTTTCCTGCATCATACAATGTTTCTAGTGTAACTCCCTTGATCAAGAAACCTGGACTTGACGTTAATACACTGAACAACTACAGGCCTATCTCCAACCTGAAGTTTGTCTCAAAGGTTGTTGAGAGGGCGGCTTCAGCCCAGCTTCAAGAATACATGCTTGATAACGAACTGTATGGTAGTAGACAATCAGCGTATCGCAAGCATTTCAGCACGGAGACTGCTCTAGTGCGAGTACAGAACGATATATTGCGTGCTGTTGACCAGCGTTCTGATGTTGTGCTTGTTCTACTCGATCTCTCGGGCGCCTTTGATACAGTCGACCATCAGGTATTACTTCGGCGGCTGAGAGATCGTTACGGAGTCCACGGTAAAGCGCTTGCCTGGTGTACTAGCTACCTTTGTAATCGTCAACAATCAGTTGTTATTGGCGACAGTGTATCTGCGACACACTTCATGAACTGCGCCGTACCTCAAGGATCTGTCGCTGGACCATTCATGTTTACAGTTTATGCTGCTCCGCTTGAAGACTTGATTAGGTCATATGGTGTTGAAACTATGATCTACGCGGACGATACACAGTTGTATCTTGTATTGGATCCTAGTAGCGACGACCAACTTCAAGACTGCGTTCGAGGCGTGAAAGCATGGACTGCAGAAAATAGATTGCTTCTGAACGATTCAAAGACTGAGGTGTTGCATTTATCTTCGCGATTTAGTAGGAATCCGACACCAATTTCTACCATCAAAGTTGGCGACTCAGAAGTTTACATTGCTTCAGAAGTGCGCAACCTTGGAGTCCTATTTGACCAGTACATGACGCTCATACCTCAACACGGTTGTTTGATGGGATCATTTATTAGTTTTTCAAACAAAACATCATGTACAACCAAATTTTAGGCTTAAAGAGCTAAATGTGATATCATGCTAATATATACAGATGCTTTTGAGTCATTCTCAACTTTGATTTCCTCTCTTTTACAAAATTATTCACTTTTATAGCATTTTTATAGCTTTTTCGGATATAAAATGTTATCTAATAATGACAAAATTGGTGACGCTATTTAGTTACTGGAAATTACTCTTTCAAGCCTTTAATACAGATACTTCCTTTTATTGTTTGATGAAATATGTTTATAACATTTCCTTGTTGCTTGTTTCACCTATTCCAGCTGTTTTAATGGCATTATTAAACACCTACCCCTTGCAAATAAACAAATATGATTTAGGATAAATAGCGCCATCTATAGTTTGCATTTAGTTAATAATGAAGCCAATTCTATATACATCAAACAACCGTGTCAAGTGAACAATGTGTGTCGTGCTGCGTATCTCCAAAATTGGCCGTATTCGGAAATACATCGACGTTTAGTGCATGCATTTGTGACATCCAGACTTGATGCTAACAATAGTCTGCTCTTTGGTCTAACATGTTCTGCAATTTCTAAGCTTCAACGGGTACAAAAGAGTGCCCTGCGACTTGTTTCAGGAGTCAGTGGCCATCGCGTTAATATCAACGATTTACGCCGAAATGAGCTGCACTGGCTTCCTGTGAAAGATCGAATTGTCTTCAAAATCCTCATGATCACATACAAATCTTTGAATGGACTACCTCCACCTTAATACCTGAAAGAACTTCTTAACACCTACAAACCGAGCCGCTCGCTTCGGTCGTCGTCGCTTTCTCTCCTTGAAGTACCACGGACTGTAGCAACATCAACGTACGGAGAGCGTGCCTTCTCAGTTTCTTCACCTAAGTTGTGGAATGGGTTACCTCAGCAGATTAGGAATGCCGCGTCACTTGCCACCTTCAAGAAACTGTTAAAAACTCATCTTTTATCAATCCAACTGTTTAAATTATATGTGTTTTGCTGCTATGTTGTGCGTGGTATCCAGTTAAGCAGACGTTTTAATTTTTCTCACCTCTGTCGGTTTTTTCCATCCGTTCGGCTTGTCCGTTCCACGGAGGTGATGATCTGTTTTTGCTCTCTCCTACTCGTCTGCTGCCTGGATGCCATGCATGAATCAATTTTGTGCAATCTTTCTTTTCAGATTGCTTATGTTGTTTTTAAGTCATATGTATATTGTTTGTTTTGGACCTATACTATGTTAGCTTTTTAAATCACGTTTTATCGTATGGTCATGTTTATGAGTGCTGGTTTCACTCTCTGAACTTTGTGTTTTTTATCTCTTTGTATATTTAATGCGGTTTTATCATTGTTTTTTTATAACTTTTAATTTTGTCGTACGGCTACATGGTATTCGAAATTGATTGAGTAACATATAGGTGTCCTTGGTAAAGTATTTAATCTAATTGGTGGTTGATATTAGGTGATTAACGATACTGTGACGATACTTTAAGGCGCCAGACACAAATTTGTTCGATCTTCGGATCAACCGTCGATGCTGCTTCGATGTTTGTTATTAATGAACTATCAACCAATTAATCAGTATTAACGCTAAATTTATATTGAACAATATCACTACAGGAACAGATTACTATTTTATCACAATTAATAATAATAAATTAATTGATTTCATAAATAATAAGGATCGACCAAGCATCGATGGTCGATTGAAATATCGAACTAATTTGTTTCTATTGTCTTAGTTTGACGTGTTAGTTTGATAAGCAAAATCGCTATTTTGTTGCCCCAACACTTAATTCAAACTATTTCATTTGACTCTTCTCTATCTGATTCATTAGCTCAGTTGGTAGAGCATCGGTCCGGTGATCCGAAGGTCCCAGGTTCAAATCCTGGATGGTCAGTGAAATTTTTTCACTGGCTGTCATTTATGTATGTGGAGACTTGTTTTTAAAAACCTTTCTCATAGTCATTTGACTGTTTGCTCATATATACATAATCGTCATCAATTTTACTATTTGCAATTTGAAAGTGCATTAATAGTAATACTCGAAGGGGAAACATCATACCTCTAGTGCCTTGTTGACATCGGCTTTACCCTCTGTGATTAGAATCTTACACACGTCTACGTGACCATTCTCTGATGCCGCATACAGGGCTGTTACTCCGTTCTATATAGCAAAATAAAAGTACAGTGAGCGACATTAGAAAATTGATTATATATGTGACCCGGCAGCACAAACGAGCCGTAAATTCCCTAAATTGTATTCTGTGTTACGGTGTAAAATGTGTACGAAGGTCGTATTCATCGATAACTTAAGTTGGCCCGACATCCGTCTCATTTTGACAGTTAAAAGCTAATCAATAATCATATTGTTGAAGTGGATAATAAGCTTCTCCCTTAGATGGCCGGCTATAGAACTTTTAATAGCTATGGTCTTTGTTTGCTTTTGCTAAATCCTGTTCAAGTTGTGGGTTACCAGGCATTGTATTTTGTACAGGTATGCATAACCAACAATTAACAATGAGAGAACTTTCTTAAACCTCGTTGACTTGGGGATGATTTGAAATGACCGCCAATTATGACTGTTTGATATATATTGCCAGCAATGTGGAAAGAGAGACACATGTAAAAACGTAAAAAGCTATAATTTTGTTGAAGGAGCAAAGTTTAACAAACCATAACTCCGCTTCTGGATATCGTTTGAAGTCAAATGATATACCATTTTTAAGTTTATGATGTTTATTTTTTAAACACGAAATAAAACAAAATTGACCGGGGAGGAATTTACGGCTCATTCGCCGTGGACGGTCACATATATAAAAAAAACCCAAAAAAACCCTACAACAACATTTTAAAAATGTTGTCAAAATAGATTTGGGCAAATATTGTTGTAAAATGTTGTTATAACCTTCTTTTAAAACTTGTTGTATTTAATGTAAATTATTTAGTTTGGATTATATTTCAGAACGGAGAGTGCCTGGAAATAAATGCATGAAGCATATGTGAAGGATACCCACGAATGCACTACTGTATCAAGATCAGCACTACAAGCAAGGAAGAATCACCTAAAAGAGACATCTGACAAAGTTAATCAGGAAATCCTGGAACAAAATATCAGCCAGGTAGAGAAAGCAGATCAAAATTGCCAGCACAAAGCTGCATGGGACCTGATAAATAAGATCAGTGGAAGGAGAGCTGCCAGAAAAGGTCAGATCAAAGGGGACACACAGAGTGAGAGACTGCATTCTTGGTTTACCCATTTCCAGCAGCTACTTGGGAATCCACCAGTCATCACCAATGAGGAGCCGATAGAGCAGGCACATTGGGAATTTTACATGCGTACAGATGCTTTCGATCAGGAAGAGTACGAGGCAGCAAAGAAGGTCATCAATGAAGGAAAAAATGCAGGTGATGATGAAATCACACCAGAAGTTTTAAAGAGATGAAACCTTGATGACATCATACTCTTATTTCTGTAATGAGGCATTACTGCATTGTAGGAAACCTGAGCAGCGGTCAATTCTCAATCTCATCCCAATTCCAAAAAGCGGTGATCTCAGAGAGGGCAGGAACTACAGAGGCATCTGCTTATCATCCATAGTGGCAAAGACCTACAACAGACTACTACTCAACAGACTTCGTCCCTTCCTTTATCCTGTACTACGAATGAACCAAAATGGCTTCCGCCCTGGAAGGTCTACTGTGTCACAAATACTGGCCTTGAGAAGAATTATTGAAGAGATAAACAACAACAATCTGCAAGCAGCACTGGTCTTCATCGATGTTAAAAAGGCGTTTGACACCATCCATCGAAGGATCTAGGAAAATGCTAGACATTCTAAGAGCATATGGAGTACCAGAGAAACTCGTGGCGGCTATTGGAAACACCTATGAGAATAATGTTGCCCATATTACCACACCAGATGGAATCACCGACGACTTCAAAATTCAGGCTGGAGTACTACAGGGGGACACACTTGCACCATTTCTATTTGTAACAGTCCCGGACTATGCTCTCAGGAAAACACTACAGGGTTCCCACTAAAAACAAGGAGAAGTCGGAGGATAGGCCCGCAAACAATTACAGATCTCGATATTGCTGACGACATAGCACTATTGGCCGAAAGTCTCAGTGATGCCGAAGAGCTACTCCATCTTGTTGAGACTGCAGCACTAACAGTCGGTCTCAGCATGAACGCTAAGAAAACCAAGGCAATGGTTTACAATATGGCCGCATCCCCAATCCAAGCACTTGATGGAAGCGAGCTTGAAGTAGTTGACGACTTCAAATACCTTGGCAGCAGTGAAAAAGATTTCTTAAAACCAATCTTTTCATCACCACGGTCGAATCAGTTCTGATGTATGGTGCAGAAACCTGGACAATTACATCAAAGTTTAGGAAGGCGCTTGATGGTTGTTACACAAGACTACTGAGAAAAGCACTTAATGTTACCTGGCAGTCGCACACCACCAATAAGGAGCTGTGCGGCAACTCTTCCAATTTCCGAAAGGCTGAAAACTAAAAGGCTGAGATTTGCTGGATACTGTGCCAGAAGTGAAACAGAGGCAGCTTCCAGAGTTTTGCTGTGGCAGCCTACGCATGGTAAAATAGCAAGAGGACAACCACGCAAGGACTACATTAAAGCCATATTATAACATTTGCTGAGGAAGACGCCCTCACTGAATTTTTAAAATTCCTTTTTTACACGATTAAATTGTACTTTATTAAACCAATATACCCTGCAAAAAATCAAGATTCTAAGTGCTGTAGTTTTGTCAAAATCCGTGATTTTGAATAAATGGCTGATTCAGCCCTTTATTATTACGATGGAATTATTAGTCGAACGCATACACGATGTTCATAACACACAGTACGTCACGGCGTGCGGGACGGTGATATACATAACAACAAAGGGTCGTACCACAACATGACCGAAGGAGTGGTACGTATTGGCGACATGTGCGCTGGTAGTAAATTCCAATTTTCTTTGCTTTGCCGTAGTTGTTCGGCTTAAAAATAAAAGGAGATATATCTGACAGTAAAAGCTAACATTTTATGGCAAAGAAATGCTAATGTATTTTGTTTGAAAATGTTATAATATTGCTTTAAGCAACTAATCGAGGATACTGAGCTAGAGAGACAAGACATTAGGAACTGCATGCAGAACAGAGTCGTGTGGAGAGTCATCAGCGGAGTCCGACTAGACAAGTCGACATAAGCATGTACGCAAGGATTATATTAGGCAAGAAATGCTCCTAATTGGTTGGTCAATGTTATACTAAGACTTTTTGGCAACACGTCTTACCACCCCTCTCTGATTGTCAAACATGTTGGTACCCTGAAAATGTATAATGGGTCTGCTCATTTCATTGATACTAACATGCTCCGTATCAGATTTTCATCAGGTTGTTAGCCTATTTAGAAAGAAAAAATGACTATTCTAACATAAATTATATAGGGTGTTTCAAGCCCATATTATCAATATAATTTTGATTATAGCACCTTCAACCCGTCAACCATGATAGCATACATTTGTCTCAGGTAGACAGGTCGTCAATTTTTTCACATTTAAATACCACCTTCTTGAGCAGTATTTGGCGTATTTGAACGTTGCATAATTTAAAACAATATAATGATACTGGAAATGTCGCTGGGATTGTGTGACGCTTCTTGATATTCAAAATAGTGCTGCGTGAACTAGCTCTATTGTATAGAATTAATGTTGGTATCAACACAATTATACATTTTTTTACCAAAAAATGTGAATATTAAAATAGATATAACTTAAGTATGAACTTGAATTTCCTGAAGAGAATGCATATTACGTGTACATTCATTACCCGTTATATGCCTCTTTATTATTGATCCTTAAATTTCAGACATTGTTACCCCACGAAACCATTCGACATCGTAATTCTCTTATGTAATATGAAGAGATAAAGAAACTTGCCCTTCTTAAAAAGTATTTTTACTACAAATGCGGATATGTTAAATGCAATTTTATAAAGATTCACAATAGCTGACACACTCTTACGTGTAGCATTTTCTTTGACTATTAATTTGAGATACTCATTATTACCGAAAATGTATTTGACCAAAGAAGCAACTATATTCAATATTTTGTTTATAGTTTTCAGCCATTTCATATCTATCCGAGTCAAAGCTTGACATTTGTTTTTCATTTTGTTAAAATTAAGTTATCTTGGTATATACAAAGGAATCAGCGCAAATTCGTGGGTAACATACATGAACGTACATTACAATAATACACCACAAACATAGGCAAAATATCACGGATATAAAAAGTGTTCAATAGTGTTAAACAAAATGTATGTATTTTGCAAAAAATCATTTATGCATATTAAGAAAATTTATCTTTCAATTAATTGATCACCACACAACGATTCACTAATAATGTTTTTTCTTTTTCCGCAAGTCAAGACTTAGAGTTAAACGGGTTCATGTTGCCCTCTTTGGGAGAATTTTTTCGCGTTTTTGTGGGAAGTGATCACATACTGAAGATATGGCTATTGTCATTACAAATGAAAAAAAATGGTTAATTGTAATTACTGTAATTTTATGTTTTGGTTTCTTAAGGTTTTTTTCCTCAAAAAGAAAAAACAGGAAATGTTGAAAAACAAAAACAAATCTTTAATATGCACAATGTATGGCAATACATTATATTTTGGAATATAAATCCAAAATGTATTTATTTTATTTAATGTCACGTAACTTACGTAGCTATGGTTGAATTATATTTGTTTAATATATTAAATTTTGACTTAAATCCAGTTCAACGTGGAATCTATAACAATAACTGTTTCTTATATGAAACATGTTCGCATGCTGAAAATAAACTCATTATTGGTAACGTGGTTGCTACTGAAAGCTCTAAAAAATCAAAATAAGTTAATACCCCTTAATTAATGACCATTATTACAAAAATGGTTTATGTTATGCCAAATATAATGTATTCAAAGCAGATTTTTTTTCTACGTATTATATAACATAAGCCAAGATTTGAAAGTTGGAACATTGCAACTTTCAAATCTTCATTGACTGATATTCACTATCTATTGAAAGAAATCTGTTCGGATCTCTCATTGGATCATTCTATTTGTTTCATGCATTTGGAGGATATCAAAACAAGTGATAATCAATAACAAATGATGATAATTATTGTGATTATTCACTTAATGTCAAATTGAAACAGTAAGATTTCCATATTTTCTGACCAACAAGATCATCAATAGCCTACAATTGCAAATTGTCCTTTTAATGGTAAAGTTAGATTAAAAATTTCCTGATTAGTAAGTGTTACCAATTTAACTATTGGTCTTCCACTTCTTGTGAACTTGTTGGTCACAGAAAATATTGAACTTTTCATGTTGCAATATCAAATGTTTTGACTTCTGCGAAAAAAATAAATTCCAATGAGAGCCGAAATCATCACCTTCCATAGATACTGAATGCAAGGAAATATGATTTTGCTGCCACTTTCAAATCATCAAATGAGGTGTCATAATGCGTAAAAATAAATTATGCTTCAATGCTTTTTTACAATTTTGCATACGATGATACGATAACCCTTTTTGGAATGATGGTCCTTCATTAAGGGGGCAGTTACTTTTTTTTTAATGTGTTTATGTTGAATTCATGAAGCGGTGGCCAGGAATATTTATACATGTATAGACGTGTTGTCACTATACCAAATTGAGGTTACTATACATACCATCGTTACTTTATTCACCCACTCATTGCTGGCTCTAACCAATTCCTTGAATGCATCGATATTTTCTGATAGTACGTCAACTAATATGTCCAAGTGTTTTTCGCTGTGTCCCGGATATACCTGTAATAACAAGCAGGAATAACACATGAATACCATTGTCTCTAACATTGTAAGATATTTCGAATAAAGGTTGTTGGTATAATGTATTTAAAAATATGCTCAAATGAAAACGACGAAACGAAAAATTAGTGCACGTATTGATCTTGATAGTTATTCATATTATTTCACATAACTGCATCCCTGACAAAAAAATAATTGAAAAACAACAACAACAACAACAACAACAACAACAACAACAACAACAACAACAACAACAACAACAACAACAACAGCAACAAAAACAATAAAAAAAAAAAAAAACCACCAAACCACCAAACAAAAACAGAGCAAATGATATGGTGAATAACTGAATATTCAAAAAGCAAAATAGGCCAGAATAATAGCATCCACTTAAACTTGGTACACGAATAGACTACAAAAAAGGCAATACATTAACAGCAATTAAATTATAAAGTTTTTGACGGTTTTGGACAATTTTATTAAATAGTGGGGTCAATAACTGTAATGATCGTGCACTTCTGGATAAAAGAACTAAACTTGTAATGGACATTCCTTGGGGGCTAAATGCAATAAAAGTTTTAGTATGGGTGCCCTCAATTCCCTCATAGGCCACGGCCCTTTTCTTTTGGGGTAAAATATATTTGATATTTTTCATGAAGTTGGCCCAGACTTAGTTCAAATTTTACCAGAGTTTCCAACGTGCACCAATATATTACCAGAAACAGTGCGCAAAATTTTCGTGTTCCCAAATCCACTACCATCACTTCTGGCTCTTTTTATTATAATGCCATTCAGGATTGGGCCAACTTACCAAGTGCAATCAAATCAATTTCTGATAAACCAAGTTTCAAAAAGTCTGTAAAAACTCATCTTTTTAACCAAATTTAGTTTCTAATGATTTTAATCATGTTTAAATCCTTTTTTTTACTTTTAATATTCACTTGTATATAATATCTATTTGTATGTATCTGTTTTTATTTATGCCTTTTGCCCTTCTATGTATAAAGGACCCCTTCGGAAATAAGCCTTTGGGCTTAAAGGGCTATCCTGTGATATCTCCTTGCATTGTTTTTATGTACATTATATGTTATTTATCTTAATGCATTTTATATCTATTTACCTTGTATTTTTGTATGTGCAATATGGAGATACCGAATCAAATCAAATCAAATCAGGTGTGAGCCCCAATCGCTTGACCAGCAGACTTCTGCTAACCATGCTATTATGTCGTCCATATCTCTTCCACCAATAGAGATTAAATCCTTTCGCCATCTTGTGGGTACAAATGATACGCGTGTGCATGCGTCGGACACCACGCGCAGGGCGCAGCTTGCCACGCAGCTGTTATTGCGCATCGACACGCTGATTTTGCTGTTCACGCATGGAGATCGAACAACCATCGCAGCGTGTGCCCACAAGATGGCGGCATATGACGTCACGCTGACGGCCTCTATTACATTTTTAAATGTAATTGGAGGAAGAGGAAGAGATAAATTACTCGCGAAGAGCCGTTCAACATCCTCTAACTCGTCTATAAGGACAATCCTAACTCTCTGAAAAATTTGGATTTGGTCCTCCCCGACTGATACCGTAACCATGCCAATAATGTATACGGCCCTCTACATTTATGACTGGTTTAATGCTCGAAAAGCGGATCAGTGATACTGTAGTCAGTGTCCTAAATCGGTAAATTACCGAGGGTTACTTACATTGGTAATATTACCCGGTAATTTACCAAATGTTATTTTACTTACCAGAAAATAGGTAAATAAGTGTTTCGAGTCTTAAATTCTAAAATTTTAATATTTGTATATGCCATTCAACATCTAATATATTATATTTTACATTTGTTACAGTATTTTGATTTATGGTTGACTGTTGATTTATTTAACTGCTTTGAAAATGCATAGAGTACAATAAACCTTACAAATCGCCCCTCCCCATTAACCATTGGCACGGAGGTAAGAATACAGAATTGTTTGATTTTTCTGATAATGTATATATTATCACGATATGTTCTATAATGTACACATGGAAAATTGTACACGCTAAAGAGGAATCTGAAACTGCAGAGGTATCTAGTGATGAGCTAGAGGACAACCCTACATTATCAAGAATGGTATAAACATACCATAAATGCTACTCGAGAGATGAAGACTGAACGAGAAATACATCAACGAAGGTAAAGATGAGAAGCAGTCAACAGAAAAGGCCAATGTGAAGACCTTTAGGGCGGTTAAACATTTCTTTTTCGAAAGTCACATTACATTTCTCTCTCACATAACGGGCATATGAAAACGATGACATTCATCAGAATATCTTGGCCGTTCTTGAAGACAAGACGGATAAAGGCATGGACATACGCAAAGCACTTAGAAGAGTGCTGCCTAAACATCCAGCGAAATTTGACGGACTATTCGAACAAGAAGATAATGAAGATGAGGGGTGGAATTAGAATATGCCAAAGTACAGTGAAAAAACTGAACTGATTTTCTTTGGATCTATATATACTAAGCGTAAACTAAACAAATATCCTGATTTTCCATCAGAAGTGACGATCAAATTATCAATGCTAAACATTCTGTAGTTTGGTCTTGAACTAAATCAATATCTTGACGATGAGCAAATTCTCGGTTCAAATTCCTTTACAGACAAGCAAATTGTTTTAATCATAGCGTCAAAAAGAAATTCCGCTTCAGTCTCATCTTGGTGTGCAGGCGTTTCCAAATATCACGCTCATAGACCGAGCTCAAACAAAATTATTCATTTCATCCTGAATAAGGATTTTTGATATCAGTAACAGGGTTGAGCAGTTCCATCTGAATCATGTTTTAAATACATTTTACAACACCTTACTTGACTACATGAATGAGAATTTGACAAGAGTGTCAAGTGTGCATCAACATAATACAAGTTCATAGGATCAAGTCTTTCATTTTTGGTTCTTTTTATTTTAATCCTATCAAAAATTGGAATATATTGCTGGAAAATATTAAATTCGTTTAACTGAAATACAAGTATAAGAAATGTGTAATTTTTTAAACCAAATGAATGTCTATTTTTTGGTTTAGTGTTTTTATTTTATTTTTCTATTTTGGTGTGTTTATGAAGATTTTAGTCCTTTTATAGGTCAATGTTTACTTTTTAATATGTTAAGACAAATATGTTAAATAAATTGAGTTCAACTATATACAAACATCAATTGTAAATTACAGTGTTTTAGCGCGCCGTCAGTTATCATAGTACCGGTGCAGTCGGTCACTGTGTGATGAGTCCTGATGAAGTCAGAGCCACATCTGACGAAAGCTTGCCACTCACACAGTGACAGGCTGCACCGGTACTATGATAGCCGACGGCGTGCTCCTTACAACACAGTGACATATCATGAATTCCTGTTGAGAAAGCTTACTTATTATCGATTGTTTTTTCTTTACATTTAACATACCGGGTACTTACATAACCGGAGGGGTTCCTCCAATGCTGTATAGTCGCCAAGAACAAGTCCACATTTCTACTTTGAAGAGCTTCTATTATACGCCTGCAAATAATATTCAATGCAAAGTTATTCGTTGGGTAATAAAATTCAAGTTACGTGGTTAAGTAATAAACCTCTTAACAGATCAGAACCGTAGCATCCATGATAGTGGTGGATTTCATAACTTTGCTGAATACAGTGAGTAATAATACCATCCTTCATCCTTTAACACCTCAACAAAATATCTCATCGACATTTTTCTTCCGTATGTACTACACGCGGGCATATATTTGGTAAGATAAGATATTATGTCTAAAATGTCAAAAGTACAAATGCTTACCGTCGAAATGTTCGATCATCATAGTCCATTGTGACTTAAACCAGATTAGCCTAGAAGTGTAATGATTTATCGTTTTTTATCCTGGTGGAAACAATTAAACACAATGGATTACATGGAATAGCAATAATGAGGATTGAATGTAATCAAGACACGATTTATGACCATATGTGATAATCAAAATAATATAGGCCTATATAAAGAATTAGTTAACTAGTTTTATACTCGAGTCAACTACAGCCGAGTCTGAGTCAAAGGTCTTTAATGTCTAGCCCGCGTCCGAGTCTGCGTGCGAATCCAAGTGTGACAGTGTGCTGGTCGTCCTATATCTTGTAAGTGAGGTTATAATTACACAGCCGTGACGTTAGTCACGGCTGTGTCTTTTTTCTTACAGGTTCTTTCTTCTTCTTCTTCTGTCAACCATTACATTTGCTCTAGCACTCACATGCTTACATCGATTTTGACCTAACTTGGTCACAATAATCATTGACCGTGCCCCTACATGTCATATGAAACTTGTGGGGTCAAAGGTCACGCAGGGGTCATAGGGGTCAAAACACGTGATTTCAACTAAAAATGCATCTTCTCCCACAACTTGTACACATGCATTGCTATTACCCAGTGACTATGTGGTGTACACATATTTGGGGTCAAAGGTCATTAAGGGGTCACTTCCGGTATAAAACGAAAAACCTTCACACATTTTTATTAGCTAAGTAAAACATAGCACAGTAACGGTATGTTCACATATGATCTGCAGTCATCCAATGTATATGTGGTATTTTTTTATTTGGGGTCAAAGCTCATTTAGGGGTCACTTCCGGTATAAAAAGAAATATCTTTAAAATGCATCTTCTTCCACAAATTATGTGGGACAGAGACGCCATTTGTACACATGCATTGTTATTACCCAGTGTCTATGGGGTGTACACAGATTTGGGGTCAAAGGTCATTAAGGGGTCAATTCCGTTATATAACGAAATACCTTCAAAAATTTTTATTAGCTAAGTAAAACATGGGACAGTAACAGTATGTTCACACATGATCTGCAGTCACCCAATGTATATGTGGTATTTTTTTATTTGGGGTCAAATGTCATTAAGGGGTCACTTCCGGTATAAAACGAAATATCTTTAAAATGCATCTTCTTCCACAGATTATGTAGGACAGTGATGCCACTTGCACACATGCATTGTTATTACCCAGTGTCTATGGGGTGTACATAGATTTGGGGTCACAGGTCATTAAGGGGTCACTTCCGGTATAAAATGAAAAACCTTCAAAATATTTTATTTGCTATGAAAAACATAAGACAGTAACGGTATGTTCACACATGAATTGTGATTACCCAATTCATATGTGGTATTTTTTTATTTGGGGTCAAATGTCATTAAGGGGTCACTTCTGTCTGAGACGAAAAACCTTCAAAATGCCCGTTCTGCCACAAGTAACATAGCAAAGTGGTGCCATGCATTGACATTAGCCAATGTCTATGGGCGTTTTCACATATTTTGGGGTCAAAGGTCATTAGGGGTCACAACACGGCTGTGTTCGTGGGTTAGACCACAGCTAAGTCTAGTTCTTTCTTCTTCTTCTTCTTCTTCTTCTTTCTTCTGTCAACCTTTACATTTGCTCTAGCACTCACATGCTTACATCGATTTTGACCTAATTTTGTCACAATGATTATTGACTGTGCCCCTATATGTCACATGAAACTCGTGGGGTCAGAGGTCACGCAGAGGTCATAGGGGTCAAAAACGTGATTTCAACTAAAATGCATCTTCTCCCACATCTTATGTAGGACAGCGGCCTCACTTGCACACATGCATTGTGATTACCCAGTGTCTATGTGGTGTACACAGATTTGGGGTCAAAGGTCATTAAGGGGTCACTTCCGGTATAAAACGAAAAACCTTCACACATTGTTATTAGCTAAGTAAAACATAGCACAGTAACGGTATGTTCACATATGATCTGCAGTCACCCAATGTATATGTGGTATTTTTCTTTAATTGGGGTCAAAACTCATTAAGGGGTCACTTCCGGTATAAAAAGAAATACCTTTAAAATGCATCTTCTTCCACAGATTCTGTAGGACAGTGACGCCACTTGCACACATGCATTGTTATTACCCAGTGTCTATGGGGTGTACACAGAGTTGGGGTCAAAGGTCATTAAGGGGTCACTTCCGGTATAAAACGAAAAACCTTCAAAAATTGTTATTTGCTAAGAAAAACATAGGACAGTAACGGTATGTTCACACATGAATTGTGGTTACCCAATTCATATGTGGTATTTTTTTTTTTTTGGTCAAATGTCATTAAGGGGTTACTTCCGGTCTGAGACGAAAAACCTTCAAAATGCCCCTTCTGCCACAAGTAACATGGCAAAGTGATGCCACGTGCACACATGCGTTGACATTAGCCAATGTCTATGGGCGTTTTCATATATTTTGGGGTCAAAGGTCATTAAGGGGTCACAACACGGCTGTGTTCGTGGTCTTAGACCACAGCTAAGTCTAGTATATTTTCTTACTTAAGGGGGTACTACACCCCTGGCCAATTTTGTGCCTAGTTTTGCATTTTCTCGAAAATTATAGCGCATTGGTGGTGACCAGTAAGATATGTATATTATAGGGGCAAGGACTACAACCACTGCACGGAAAATTCAGCAACTCAAGGCAAGTAGTTATTGATATATTGATCAAATAATGATTTTCCCTCATTTTTGACTGTAACTCCACTATTTGACTGCAATTTCCAGTGCACTAGTTGTAATCCTTGCCCCTAAAATATACATATCTTACTTGTCACCAATGCTCTATAATTTTTAGAAAAATGCAAAATAGGCACAAAATTGGGCAGGGTGTAATACTATAAAGGTATACGATGTATTGTTGGTCGAAGCAGCAGAAGAAAAAAGTAGTTCACAGTATCTTGTGAATGGTAGTGAGCTTTAGCAAAAATTGCATTGCTCAATTCATAGCGAGCATCACAGATATACTTTTGTAGGTCCTGTGGTTCTTAAGTTATGTTGTAAAGAAGGCTGAAACAACAACACTTTTGTAAAACGTACATAACTCATTAACAGCAATACAAAACATCAAAGTGTTATTTTTTAATAACATACTTCCTCAGTATTGATTAAGATAATGATTTTTTTTTGGCTGTTTCGACCAACAATACCTCGTATACCCTTAAAGCCTTTAGTTAATATACGATCTTTTTTCAGAATATACCTTTATTTTTTTTAACTGATTTTTTGGCTTAATTGTAATACTTGTTCTAACTTAAATCTATGAGCAAACAGTCAAATTCGCCCTATTTGTAGTAAAACGGGATGATTTTCTGTTGGTTCGACATATTATGTCGGAACGACTCGCAAATCGTAGTCTCCTACGAAACCAGTTTGGTTATGCTCCCTCCACACGCGGAGGGAGCGTAACCAAACTGGCTGCGTAGGAGACTAACTCTGAGGCCGTACTCGCCGTCCTAAATCCA
The DNA here is from genome assembly GCF_039555335.1 of Amphiura filiformis. Lineage (NCBI taxonomy): Eukaryota > Metazoa > Echinodermata > Ophiuroidea > Amphilepidida > Amphiuridae > Amphiura > Amphiura filiformis. Next base: position 9,494,008 of record NC_092637.1, read on the forward strand.
AAAAGTGCGAGATATTTCGAGGGATAGAGGTGAAGTTTCTGATGTTGTTTCTTTGCAAATTTCCAATGTTTTTCGTGAACAAATGTATTGGGAACTTTCATAATGATTACATATTAACTATTTTATAATTTTGGAAGAAAAATTTAAAAGGATTGTACATTAAGGCTTTAAGGAGACAAGATATTATCTTAAAGGGCCACTTCGTGATCCATTTTACACCCCCAACTTTGAGATTTATTACACCATCAGAAACCTAGGACTACCGACTATTTGATGTTAGTGTGCATATAATTTATTTCATATTCGGTCAATTTACAGCGATATCGTCCGATTTGGGCTGTTGACAGCACGATGACGTTTTAATCATAAGAAAATGACGAATTCTTCTGTACCTTTTAACACATAAAAGAATAGGAACCTGGTTTACTGGTGTGATCCCTTACCTTCCTGTGTATACATGGTATAAGAAACTTGTATGGGCAACGCACTTCACATCTCCGCGACAGAACATTTACAATATTTATCCAGGTTGCTCGATGTTTAAGTGAGTGATTATTTCTGTTTTATGGTTTTCGACTACACTTACATATACATCGCAGGGGGTGGGGGGTATGCTAAAAATGGCTCTAGACAGAATTGTTGATATTTTAAGCTTACATAAAAATCTTATACTGACGCTTCATCATGCTAAAGTACTAGTGGTTTTTTTTTTGGGTGTTTTCGGGAATAAAATCTATATCTTTACGAAAGGTCAAAATTTTGATATGATAGACGGCTTTTAACCCCAGCTACATATACTTTAAGTACATCCTTAGATTTATACAATTTACTTCGAGGGCTGTTAAATTTCAAAAATATCAATCTTTAATAATTTGCCATAAAATTTGTATTATATCGCAAATTTCTACGTTTTCAAAATGCAATTCTATATGTCTGATGTGCTCTCAGGTCCCACAACAAATATGTGAAAATGTCGCTATCCGAACCCTTAAAGTAAATATTGAAGGTTATTAATACGATGAAAGGTAATCATTCTTTGATCATAAGTGATAGTCTGTGTAAGGAACTGGCAACCCAGCATACCTTTCAGGCGTGTACGTTATTTATACGATGAAAGGTAAACATTCTTCGTGGTCATAGGTGATAGTCTGTGTAAGGAACTGACAACCAGGGATGTCAACTCTCCACTAACGAAACTCTGCACAGGATTTCGAAAATATAAATTATGCAAATGAGGCAGAAATCGAACAGCGCCACTCATTAACATGACGTCAAACGCGTCATCGATATCCTGGCTTTCAAATTCTGTCGATCGAGCTAGTCTCCAGTACATGTTGCATTTTGCTCATTTTAAAAACTGTGGGGGTGGGATATGGCAAGAGAACTGTGAAAAGACTACGTATCAATCCATCGGAAATATGGCAGCTTCCCCCGATGAATTCTGCCAACTCTGTCGTGAGATATCGTAAGATTTCTACGGCGATTTTGTCCCAATTTGAGATCGCACGTCAGTAAAATCAACGTAAATCGGTATGTACCCGACCCTAGATTTGTCAGATTTAACGGATTTTCATATTTTTGTCAGGAAAGGGGTATTTTTATTTGAAAGTTAGTATTTCAAGTATTCATTTGGTGCCAAATTCGGAAAGGCACACGCAAAATTTAACAAGCACAGCTACAATATGCATGGCCGGGAAGTGGGTTTTTAGTGGAAATTTTTGCAATTGCAATGCACGATTGCACGCATCTCCGTCACAATGCAGGAGGGGTCAGACGCGGTGTGGTGGTCGATTCGTCGGCGTGTACGTGTGTATAATAATGATAAAAATCATGACATCAGATGGACATGCATGATGATAAATTAGCTGTTTTATGCATGATAATCATGTAATATGATATTAATTAGTGATGATGATGATGGACGGTTTAAAAAATAAATATGATTTATGAATTTTCATATGTCATGCATGCTATATCTTGATGAGTATGACTAAACTATATGCAATTGCAATGTATTTTATTAGATTTCAAATTTCTAGATATTGCATTTAATATTGATCAATTATTTATGATTTATGATGTCAATATCATCATGTATATAGCACTCGTACGATTGTGATATTTCAATTAACAAGCATATGCCAGCGCCAGTTTAGCGTAGCGTTGCGTTAACGTCAGGTTGCGCTTGTTGACCATGATTGTCCTTATGAATTGTGTCCAAATTCCAAAATAAAAAATATAAATAGTCAGTGGCATCGCATGGCAATAGGGTATATTTGTATCAGTTTCTGATTCATTTATTGGAGTGAAAGGGGGGCAAATATGCAAATTGAGGAGCGATCTGCCCCTTTTCATTCCCACAATGCATCAGAAACCAATAAATTTGCAATCAATAATATACCCAGTTGCGGCACATACACTAGCTAGGGCAGCAGGGGTGGGTGGGGACCCCACTAAAAAATAAATAAAGGGGCCCATGCTGAATGGGGCCTGGGGTGTTGCCTTTGTCAAGATGTCAACCAGGTTTCCAGCTTTAAAAAAAAAATGCTAATGGTTTCAAACCTTCGATTGGATATATCCTGACAACGATTGTGTGCACGCAGTAAATTCATGCCTATTTTCGGCACAATACGTGTATGTGCATATGAATTTTATACTCTGTCTTGGTGCTCTATCTGCATATGTTGATGTTGTCATTTGTCCAAGGTTTATCAATTATACTGCTCGAACATAAATTGAATAAATAAAAACGGTTGCTGCTAAGATCTATTTTTACAGGTTTTGTTTTATTTCTCTTTATTCAGATTTCAGGAAATCCAATCCAACACTTGCTTAGGCTCTAAACAAATCTGCATACCGTATATGTGAACCTTCATTTTGATTGCATATTTGACTACCTCAGTAAGTACAAATGAAAGGCAGCCGGCAATTACATTTTAAACAATATACAAAATACCACTTGTCATTAATTTTTGAAAATAAATAATTCAATAAAATTAATAAAAGTGGTATTTTGTATTTTGTATTTGAATTTAACCAGTTCTTTAAACCTTTGCATTTTATATTACAATTAACATTTTCAAAATGTTGTTTTCTTTTTACATGCACAGTGACAAATCACAAGATGAGACCAAGGGTGCCATCTCTCTATAGCATCAATCTACTGATGAGACCACTCAACAATCTCTCTATAGCATGATCTACTGATGATTCCTGCATGTTAACGTGGATTGCGATTACTTTGCTCTCTTGTGCCTAGCTGTTGCTAAATATTAGCAAAACTTGGTTATGCCATCAGAGTACGGTGTTTGCACTTTCACAAATCAGCATATTCTACTAACAACGGATTAATGCAAGACTAACCAGCAGCAAAGTGACGCTTCTACGTACGGCCAGCCAACTGATGGAGCTTTGCATATATCGTGAAGATCAACCAGCTCAGCTTTACAGTATCCTTTCGTATAATTACAAGCCTCGAAATAAGCAGATTTTAATTGCAGGGCCTACACATTAAATACAAAAACCGATTTAACTACCAGGCTCTATTTGGAAAATATGTAGAGCGTGGTTAACATGATTATGGTGTGGACCAGGAGCCAAAATGTCATGACCATTGGGTAAATGGTTCCTGGGTGCCTGCTTATTTCGAGGCCTGTATTATTATCATATTTCATTAATATTGCATAATACTCTATTTGTAATAAAACTACAATTGCAATGCACAACGAAACATCAATATCACACTTTGTGGATAATGTTGGCATAAATTGAATTTTGTTCTGTTCATCACTTTCTGGAGTCAGTCTAACAATAATTCCTACTAGCATGTTCCATTCAAAAGTATATTTCCTTATAACACATTCAAACTAAATTCTTTGTGTTAAGTAGTTAATTAAATTTTCAAGTTCAAAACAGTTTCTACTTGTAGAGCATGTATTAATACTGCTTACATATTAAACGGAAACTATTGTTGTAATAGGCGAAAATTTAATTTCGCAATTGTTACATCAATGCAATACAATGATACAAGTGATTATTAAAAAAATCATGACTATAATAAACTGAAATACACTTAAATATTAAACGGAAACTATGGTTGTAATAGGCGAAAATTTAATTTCGCAATTGTTACATCAATGAAATACAATGATAAAAGTAATAATTAAAAAAATTTATTGTTGTAATAGGCGAAAATATAATTTCGCAATTATTACATCAATGCAATACAATGATACAAGTGATAATTAAAAAAAATTATGACTATAAACTGAAATAAACTTGCTTTTTTTAGAACAGGACTTGAATTAAAACAAACAATAATTTATTGATTACAGATAATGGCTGAAAGCAAATTGGGGCCAATGCAAAAACACCTTGAAAAACTTGGTAAACTGTGTAGAATGTGCGGAGAGGGAATGCCCGTGGTGAAGAATAGGACTGTAAAGCGTGTTGAGCAGTTTGCTGACGCATTCATGGTCGCCTATAAATATGATGTGAAGTTGGACGTTCGCGAAGTCCACCCGGAGAAGGTCTGTGGCAAGTGTGAGGGTAAGCTATGGCGATATAATCCTGACAAGCCGAGTTCCATGCCAGATCTACATGTCTTTAGCCCACACACTGTGGACTGTAAGATCTGCAATAAACAGCGAGGTCGTCCTCCAAAGGCGAAGGCTGAAGAGCATCCACATCCAGAGCAACCACCTGCTAAAATCACAAAGCAAAGTGCCACTAGGAATTTGTTTCAAGATCAACAAATAGAATCCATAGCCCCTGAACAGTGCATTGATTCTGCCATGGCTGCCATTCTGCAATGTTGCTGTTGCAACAAAATACCAGGGAACCCTATTTCTTTAACTTGTGGTGACATTGTGTGCAATGAATGCATCAGATCATACATGACAACAGGTCAATCTGTGTGCCCATCATGTATGAAACCCTTCACAGCTGATGAAGTTGAATATAACACAAAATACTTCGCCATCATTAATGAACTTCAGTTTAAGTGCAAGTACCACACAGAAGGTTGCAAACACATTACTAACAGGCCCTCCCTTTCAGAACATGAACAAAATTGTGATTTTAAATATTTCAGTAACAAATTCCTTGTCCCATCAACATCCAGAGGCTCCTACAAGAAGAGACCTCTGTTCGATGTCACAGAATCACACAGGAAAGAAAGAACACGCGATGCGCAGAGCTTACTAGAAAAATGGGCATTGAAGGCGAAGGAGAGCCTTCCAGATACGTTAGCGTATCTCCTCAAACGCAGTGGTCGAAAACCAATGATCCCCGTCTTGGTTCTATCACCCAACTGATAGAACATGGGTCATTGGGGAAGAAATTAACAGCCGACCAATGCTTAGCAGCTCTGCGCATCACAACCCTTCAGAGTAAACAACAATACGCAGAGCAATATTCTATTCTTAAGCACACCCTAGGAGAGGAAGGCAATGTTTATCAGCCCCCATCCCAACTCTCATCTAGAGAATTTTCATACATGCCTGGCACAGCAAGATATCAGATCTGCGGAGACAACACCACTTATGCACTTATCAAATGCAACCCCGGCCCCTGGGGACCCGGGGATGGCCGGGTCGTGGGCCGTGGATTTTGGGTTTAAAAGTTCAAGTCCCAGGTAAACACCTGGCCAGTCCCGGACCCACCCGGACAAAACTTTCAGCCATTCCCCGCCCCCCCCCAAGTTCCCGGCCCTGAGCATCATAGCCTTGGATATTAATATGGTTTTAATATTATTGCGGCAATCTTGTCATGCGGGCTCAAATTTCGACTGCCGACCTCTGAACATGCTGGGTGGATTCAAAGGCTTCAAAATATAGGTCTACATGTGTGCCCCATTGCAAATACGTCAGTTACTCACCATGTTGCGGAACATCTAAAAACGATAAACGAAATTAGGTTACAATAGCGCAGTGCAGCATAATTATTTCCTCTCCTTCCTATATTAGGTTTAGGCCTATATACTTGCTCAACTGTTTGAGTATCAACGCACGGCTAGAACAATGTGCACAGTTTACCTATAGGCATGGAATCTAAAAATTTGATATAGGCCTACCCCTTTTTGTTTAGAATAGATCAAAGTACATCTGATGTCTACGTTTGGAAATCGCAATGTCTCTAGTAATTATTGTTAAACACTCCAACATGAAAATGTAATATAGTTTTAAAAATTGTATATTAACACAAGATATTGAATTCAATTTTTATATCATGTATGTAGCCATGTAGCAGTCGATAGCAGATGTTATAGATTCTTTTATTATCACGGTCAGTTTTGTTTTTGAGTGTAGGCCTAATAATTTAAAACTTTACTCTCGGCAGGTGGTTAAAAACTGTTTAAAAAAACCAATACATTTGGCATAAATAAGCGTACAGCAGGCTCTCGTTTGCACGTGCATATCCAAAAGCCAGTGTGGTCTGGTTAACCATGCTAACTAACAGATACATGGCCTACTACAGCCAAGATTTTGTTTTTGGAATGGATTATGAACAGTAACATTAATTTGGCGACTCAGTGGATTATTAGTATATATCCACGGCTCAAGTACGGCCAAGTGAAAGGATTTCCCAGCCCATAAATGCGGGCATCCTTACTATCAAACCACGACCATGTTCACGGCCCATTTTACTGGTTGGAAAACCGCGGGTAAGTTACAACATAATCCCGGCCCTCCCCTGGGGAAGTCCCGGCCCAATTTCCCGGGGTTTTAGACGACGTCAATTCTTATACCAGTCCCGGCCAACACCCGGCTCCCCCCGGGACACTTTTTGAATCAAATCCCGGGTCACATGATGTCAAGTCCCGGACCATCCCCGGGTCCCCAGGGGCCGGGGTTGCATTTGATATGTGCATTATTCCCATACCCCCATAAAACAAAATCAATCAAATCCCAATGACATACAGGACACAAATATATCACTAGAACCAATCGACATCCTACAAGATTTCCCCTCCCAAGCCCATGAAATGGCAACACCTAATTTAAAGGGCTGCCGCTTCCTTTATGCTGATGCCATAGCCAAGACCTTAGAAGAACTGGATCCCCTGATAAATGAGGCACTGATGAATAAAGGGTTGAATCCCCAAGATGAAGAACACAAACTGCGTGTTATCATTAAGGACGGGGCAGATGGGATGGGCGATGTTTCGGTTCATAAAGAGAAAGGCGATAGATTCCTTCCAGACAAAGCTTTCCGGTTTGATTTTTGCATTGTGTCGGTCAGAGTGGAAATAAACGGCAAAGAGGAGGACCTCTATGAAAATCCGACGCCCAATTCCGTGCGATGTAATCGCCCATTGTTGGAGGCCATAGCAGATGAAAATAATCATGGCTCTGTTTCAGTTATGATGGCCCCCATTGAATTGGAAAGAGAGTATTTGAATGATAAGATAATGCGAGTTGATTGCTGTGGGCAATGGCGGCAGTATGCGCCTAGATTCTTTACCAGTATGATAGATGAGAAATTTAGTCGGGCTGAGGGTGGGTTAAAAGGTACAGGGGCTAATCAAGTATGTACATTATGTAATGCAACCAATGAAACATGTAAATCTAATCTAGGGGGGTTCAAAATTGATCGCACATATGCAGAGACAGTGAAGAAGGCACGTCAACTAGATATTAATCCATCCAAATTATCCAGGCCTGAGCTTGAAAAGCAGCTCCAAGCAGAGGGTGTCAAGTCCAGGCCTGTACTTCTCTCAGAGCCAGCTGAGCAGGGTATAGATGCGACACACGCAGATATTAATCTTGCGTCCTTCTTCAAAAAAGTCATCGTGCGTGAAATGGCAGGTCTGCAACAATGGAAGGCGAAGGAAAAAGATGGTGTGAAGTCAATGTTGGATGCTGCGGAAGTAGACTTAAACAACCACCTAAAACGGCACATTGGGATCAACCCTCAACTGATGATGCCTGGCAACTACGCCCGTCAATTATTCAGCGAGGCCAATCAAGATGTAATTTTAGAGCTTATCCCAGATAGCAACCGGCGTCAACTTCTAGCAGAAGTCCTTTCCTTGTTTCGCTAAGTACGCACAGTCTATCGTGCCCTCAAGCCCCTCAGCACACATAAAGAACTCACACTAAATATCAAAAACACAGCACTGCAAATGGGACATATTCTGAAAGATGACTTCTCCTATGTTCCGTGGACCAACTACTTGCACAAAATTATAGAACACACTCAGGAGCTAATTGAAATGAAAGATGGACCAGGGACCATAGGAGGACTCAGCGGAGAGGGGAATGAGGCGGGAAATAAGCTGTTCCGGATCATTAGATACAAATTGTCACGTAAGGGGGATACATATGGAGGGTTGAGGGATGTGCTGTGGGTACATTGGTTATACAGTAGCCCAATGTTACATGCCATGGGAACCATCGTCAGAAAACAAAAACAATGTCAAATTTGTTTTTGCTATGGGCACAACAAAACATCATGTCATAAAAAAAAGTGAACTGACACTTACAAAACACAACCAAATATGTTGTATTGCAGGGATGTTAAAAGTGGTAAACTTGCAAAAATATCTGCAGGTGAAAATATTGACTTTACAGTAGGTAGGCCTGTATGAAATATAATTGAACAGAGGTTTTCAAGAGCAAGAAGTCCAAGAGCTGTCATTATGTAAAATTGATAAAATTATGTCATGCTCCCAGTTACTTTGCAAGATCAAGTAAAAAATGTGTTTTAGCTGACACTTCCACTTTTCATAATTATTGTATACTTGTATTAGCACTACTCTACTGTATAAATTTTCATAAGGACTTTTCGCAAAATTCTCAAGTGAATATGAAATTTTTTGCAATAGGTTGTATAATTGTATTGTACGGTTACCAATGTCGCAAAAAATCGCAAATTGTATTTGGTAAAAGTGGTAAAACAGCAAAAATATTTGCTGGTAAAATTTCTCAATTTTAATTATAAGTAATAATTTACCTGCATCGAGGGCATACAAATTTGCCTGAAGGGACAGATACAAGCTTCAAGCAATACATGTGATACCACTTTTCACATCTCCCCTCACATTGAACCCACACAATATCTCCTTCTAAGGCTACCTCTGCTATGATACATTCATCTGCAAGATCACATGGGTCTGTTGAAATATGTTTTGATGTAAAATAAAATATGTGTTTGGTAGTTCCCCCACATAACATAATGCACTTGTCATCCAATTTGAGCATGTTGTGACCAGCTGTCTTAAATATTGATTTCTGAGCTTCAACAGCATGCATAGAATTCTCTGACAGATCAATAATATGCATAGTGTTGGAAGTTTCAGGAATCCCAGGTCCGATCACAGCATGTTCAGATTGGAATCCACCGTACACACACAAATATTATCTGTGTACAAAATGCACTATGGTATGAGAGGTGTACTGGTGTTACTATGGGATGTGTGAATTGCATGCATGTAAGATGGAATTGCCTGCGGTGTAGGTTGTCAATGTGAAGAATGTTAATGTCATGCAGTGAAAGCCTGTGTGTCTGTATATTCCCTGTGTAAGATGCCCCCCCAATAATGTAAATGTTGTTGTTGTGGAGAGTTGATGTGTGGTAAGCTCTGCCAGGTAGCTGAGGAACTCTCAGTTTCTCCCACGTATAAGTCTCTACATTAAGCAAGTAAAAATGACCATCCTCGCATGAGGTCAGAAATGGTCGAGGCAATGGCACAGCTCCTCTGCTCTTCTCTGCTGGTCTGTACTTGTTGGCCATGGTGACTCCTCCATGTAAGATGGCATGACTCTTATCCACCATAGTCATCGAGTGTCCAAAGCGTGCTGTTGGAAAAAACATTGAAATTTGTAATTTTACAAATTATGATTTCTGGGGCAGGGGACTGAGCTAGGTGTAAATGTATGACACTGTTTTGGTTAAAGGTACATAGCAAGTATTAAGAACAAAGCAAAAGTTTGATTTTATCTTTTTGTATGTTTTAATTTTAGTTTTGAATTTTCAGTTTTGTTTTTTACTTTGCATCAATTTTTTCACCTGTTCTACATTTTTTGTCTACAAGTCAAAGAAAGGTTTTCTGAGACAAACATTTTCCCTCAACTGTTCAGACAGACTAAAAAGTCAGTAATTTTACTGTAGCTTCAAGTTTGTTCTTCTATTGTTATATTGATGTGGACTTTTGTAAATTAAACATGCTGTAAAATAATGGCATGAAATAAATTTGGGTTAATTTTGTAACTCAAGGTTTATTGAAAAGGTTTCATGCCTTAAGGCCAATTATAATTGATTTCATGTTTACTGTTGGGGATTTTGAAAAGTGGACGAGGTCACGTTTGATTATTAATTATCTATTATTTTCTTTATTTAGTTTTAATTATTACAACCGAGTCACAGAATATCAACTCGTTTTGGCTAGAGCTAGTATTTATTTGATTTCACAACAATACTTGATTTTATATAAAAAAAAAGTAAAGGTGAAGTTAATAATTATGTTCTTTGTTTATCCATAATTATTAAAAAGTCAGTAATTGAAATTGGTTACTTCAATTTAAAGGAGAAAATCAAAAATGAAAATAAATTTTTTGTAATTTTCAATTTTGAATGCAGGCGGTAAACAGTAAACATGAAATCAATAGTAAAATTTTGGCATTATCAAGATTTGTTATATTTTTCATTTTGTGACAGTTAATAAAATGTTTTGCTGAATGAGATAAAAATTTGTTTACAGACGTTTGTTAAATTTCAAATGTAAGAATATTTACACACACAGTACCTTCAGGTATGTCCCCTTTTTGAAGGTCCTTTGATATGGTCGCCTCATTCTGATATGGACTTTCTACGATTGTGCAATCAAAGGAGGGCTTGCTGCTGCGTCCTCTAGGCACCTCCTTCAATACCACCAAATTGGAGGACGCAACAAGGTATCGCAGATCTTGTCCTCCAAACAGCACCAACTGGCTCCTCCCATCAACCACCATTGCAGCATTGTGCAACGCACCAAGAGTAGCACCTATTTAAAAATAACACAAGAAAATAAAAACATGTAGGAAGTAAATTTAAGCGACCGTCAGTCATTTCCTTCATGATGTATAAAAGCAGATTAATTTACAAAAGCAATTTGACAAGAAACATTCATGGTCATATACATTGTTGGAAAGTACTAAAATCAAATACTGACCTTTTATGTTGCACTCATGGAAACCGAGGATCTTCACATCCTCGTCCTCATCTAACTCCACCCTCAACTGGACCAGCTGAGATGCAAAGGGCCAGGTTGCCTCCTCCTTTCTCCGAGCACCACCCAGGAACAAATATTTCCCTTCATCTGTTGTACATGTACATGGAGGAAAAGGTGAATTGCACAATAATTATCAGTACATTAAACTGAGTGTTTTATTTCTCTGTATTTTTTTTAGTTCCAGAACAACTACTGTATCTTCATTTTTATGTTTGGCCATGTATTTGAAATCAAAATATTTACATAGGCCATAAAATCCCGATTTCTTCTTTACTGAGCCAACATTTATTAAGTATACAAACTTCATTTTGAAAAGGAAAAAAATTAAAAATAGGCCTATAAATTAATTTGTGTGTATCATAGTCAAACAACATAAACAATATTTTATTCCCAAACATTACCACTAAGCATTTCCAACAGTACAATTAGAGAAGACATCTTTTATATAATTAGAGAATAAACGATAGGAATTTTTATTTTGCCTATCCTCTACCGTGTGATAGACGACAGACAGGTCCAATATTTTGAGTAGTGGATGCCGGCGCAGCCGGTATCCACTACGATAAAAATAATGGACCTGCCTGTCGTCTATCACACGGTAGAGGATAGGCAAAAAAAAAAATTCTATCGTTTATTCTCATTCTTAATCAGTTAAATATTATTTTAATAACTGTAAACAATTTTTTTAAAGCAAAAACTAAGTTACTAAGAATATCGTTTAATTAGGCAAAACATAAATACAAAAAATAAAAGGTTTGTTGAGGAGCTTCAAAATGCATGCGGGATTTAATTATTATTTTGGGTTTTTTTTTCATGACTTTGCAGCTTTTGATTTTTTTTGTATAGTGATTTTTATTGCATTTTTGGTGACGTGGAAAAACAATCTGATTTAAAAAATCAAAATGAAAAAAAAATTTGCTTTACTTTTTTTATCAAATCCCACGATTTTATTAAAATGTGCATGGCATAGGAGCTTTGAGACTTAAACCTTTTTTAAAATATTTATTTGACAGCGGACACAAAACACAAGTACCATCAAAGGAAAAAACAAACAAAGACATAAATATATGAATGTAATAATTATGCAGGCCTTTTTATTTTGGCAAGACAGAACGTTGGTAAAAGTTGTCACCAGGACCAAAAAAGTACTGGTTAAAATATTGAAGGCGAAGCGTAGCAAGGGAAGCTCTCGCGCCTCGCACTATCTTTTTGTGAACGCTAGGGATCGGGGAATAGGCTTTTAGGGTACCACCCCCCTAAAAAAAATTTCGTGCTCTTTTTATGATGAAATATCATCATATCAGATCATCCACTTCCGCAAATGTAAAAAAAAAAAAAAAAAAAATTGCACTTCATTCATACTTTTACTTTAGCTTACTGGACGTTTGATGTCAATAATATTATAAATGATCACATCACATTCACATCATCATCATGACAATTGACATCACAACACAATTCACATCACACACATTCGAATATTCGATATCATCATGCATGCATTATACAATAAAACATCGACATCGACGACATACGACATCATCAACATAATAATATTATAAGCTTACCTGTTGTAGCAACACAGTGACCCTCTGGCGGAAAATAACCCTCCCCTCCATCCATTTCCAGCTCGTGCTTCTTCCTGGTCATTTTCCGCTTGTTGGCAGAATATAGACGTGCAGTCAAAAATCTATGATCTTCTAACATGTTTGCGAATGCAGAAGCTAGGATTCGAACAAATATAAAACTATCGAAATTGCAACAAACACACGTCCGACTACGACTCGACCCCTGCACCCGCTGAGCTGCGCGCTGTGTGTCAGCATGCCGCAGAACCCGTCTGAGCAGCGGGGCTTTCCCAAACTCAACACATTTGACCTAGCTCATTATATATGCGCGTTATTTGACCTTTGCCAAAAAAATCGCATTGCGCACGCTCAGTATTGCAAATGAAATCCAGTACACAGTGAATGGGGATATTTCGTAAGTGCTCTCACGCATTGACCGTGAGTCTCACGCATTGGCTCCCTTTCTAACGGTCTCACGCCTAGGTAGTATAATCTCACTCCTAGGTAGTCAATCTCACGCAAAATGTTGGAAAATTAGTAAAATCTCACGCATCGTCAAAATAATTTGTTGTCCCTACCCCCCCCAAATGAACATTGTAGTCGACAAATCCTGGTACGGCTCTGTCTCACGCCAGTCAATTCCAAAAAGTTGACAGCCCTGCGGTGGGTGGCTATACTTTTTGCGTTGACATATGTGGGCACGTTGCCTGGTTTGAGGAACGGTCTATGTGTTTCGCGGTTGAGATCAAGTGTAACGTCCAAGTAGTTAACGATATTCTTATTTCCTTCTATAGTTATACGCAGTCCATTGTCTTTGAAGATTTCGCATATCTTCTTCTTGATTTTTTCCACGGTGTTTGGTGGTTGGTGGAATACCGCCAGATCATCGTCTCTGTATAAGCCAATTGCGCTGCCATAGTGGGATTTAAGTTGGGAAAGCAGATACACTACTACTAATTCGCAGCATTCCGCTCCGTCGTATGAGCCCATGGTGATATCAAATTGTGTGTTATTTTTCTTTACCCATGGTTCTGCAGAACTACGATCTCAACCGCGAAACACATAGGCCGTTCCTCAAACCAGGCAACCTACCCACATATGTCAACGCAAAAAGTAGCCACCCACCGAGCGTCATCCGCGCAATACCCGTGGGAATTAACCGCAGGTTGTCTGATATTTCGTCCAACGAAAGAGAATTCAAAGAAACAACCCAAGTGTACCAGGACGCCTTGAAAAGAAGCGGATACGACCACAAGTTGGAATTTAAACCAAAAACCGAGAAACGGAAAGCTCGAAACAGAAAAAGGAACATCACCTGGTTCAACCCACCCTTTGACCTCACCGTAAACACAAACGTCGGTTGTCAGTTCCTGAAAATCGTGAACGAAAGCTTCCCAAAAGGCCACGCTCTCCAACAGATATTCAACAAGAATACACTAAAATTATCATACAGCTGCATGCCTAGCATTAAATCATCCATAGACGCTCATAACAAAAATTTAACTAAGGTGCCAGAAACGGACGACAACAAGCCTTGCAACTGCCGAATAATGAACGAGTACCCGCTGGACGGGAAATGTAAAACACCAAATATCATATATCAGGCAACCGTAAAGACCAATCACAGTGAAGAAACCTACGTGGGACTAAGCACAGATATGCAAACCACAATCAATCTTTCAAAAATCAGCACAGAAGCATCAAACTAAACTGTCTAAGCATATCTGGTATCTAAAGGACAAAGACACAAACTTCACTATTAAATGGAAACTACTGCGACAAGCCCGGCCATATTCTAACATCACCAAACGATGCAACCTATGTATCATTGAAAAGTACTTTATCATATGCCGACCAGAAATGGCAACACTCAACAAGCGTTCCGAACTACTCAACGCATGCCGGCACAAAACAAAATTTAAGTTAAAAAATTTAAGTTAAAAGAACCAAACCAGAAGGAGTTGCTTAGCGACGAACGCCCTGAAATGCTGGCATTTTACCTAGTAGTGGCGTATCCAGCGCCCAAATACCGGGATAAAAGACACCAAATTTGTGATTGGCCTGTTTGAGGTCACAACTATCCTTATTTTAGCCCATTTCAGCATTCGAATTGACAATTTGTGCGCACTTCGCGCTCAAAACGTCCCGGTAATATAGGTAGAGATATACCACTGATAACTAGACACTAAGACAGTGCCCACTCCGAGCACGGTTACTTTCAAACAGGACTGGTTACTTTACGGACAGGTTACTTTCCGGCAGACAAGTTACTTTTAGGAGCAGCATGTCCTGAAACATTGAAACATTTTTTGCAGCTTTTATCGGAATTTATTATTGCTAATAAAATAAAGAAGATTTTCTTACAGTCATGTTTGATTTTATTCTCTCCCTCGTGCAATAACTGTATTCTTGTGTGCTTGAAATGTCCAAATTAGGTACAATCATTAACTTTGTACATATCTATTTTTCAATTCTAACATACTGGCCCCCAAACCCTCGAAATATATCCGCCCGCCCCACTTTTATGGGAAGTCGACATGGTGAGATACATTGTATCTTGCCAAGACAACATTCAATTTGATTGAACTCGATATGACGAGAAAATATAGCTCACCAAGACAACATGCTATTTTTTATTTCGTCATCTAATAATGTGGATGGCACATAGATGCTTCCGTAGACCCAAAAATAGAAACCAAAAACCCGATAATGCACTTTCAACAACTCTTCCTATACCTTTGTACAGGAGCCAACCGTTGTTAATCCATGATAAATCCACAGTTTTACAGTATCGTATACGCGAACGCAAGCGCGCATAAGCGTTACGCGTCATCGTGTGAAATTCGTCATGCCTGGAACCTGTGTGCGTATACACGCTTAGACCTACAAGTTGAATTCAATATTTTGAAGGTAGCGGCTATAGCCGCTAAACATTGCAGAGAAATCACCGATGTTTTTGTAAGGCGTCCGGCACGTCTGCGTGGTTTACTTCGCTCGGGCAGCTAAAGCTGTCCTCGCGAAGTAAACCACACATACGACGCGAACGCATCGTTGTTAATCGCTGATGAACAACGATGAAAATTTACTTCCAAACTTAGTTTTATACAGGAAACAAACTTTTTGAAATTATATATGCAAGAGAACAACAAAGTTGGTGTTTTTGACCCAAAATGTAGGAAATCTGCATGTTTCTTATGTTCACCATGGTTATGTTCTCCTTTCTTTATTCCAAATAAGATATTTTAGTTTTGAAAAGAGGTCCTAAAATTTTTAATATTTTGTACTTTTCCCCTTACGAACACAGCATTGCATCAGTATGAGACTTGGTAGTCAGAGCCCCAAGCCTACACAAAATGAGCTGGGTTACCTTGAAAGAACTTATTTTAAACTAATGTATATTGATAGTCTGGAACCTCAGGATTATGAATTCAGAGGTCGTATTTTTCTCCAGGATTGCAAAAAAATAGATATTGCGCAATAATGATGACGTCATCAAATTTTGGATAAAAAAATGCAAAATGTATAAAAAAAATTCTTTTCTGTATGGATACATTAAATACCCCTCCTTTCATTTCTGTTACGTTAGAAGCAGTATTATATTCAGATATTGTGTTAGGAAAATTTTAATTTAATTTTTCTCCTTGACATGTGTACTAAATATAATGTTTGATTGCGATTTTCTCAATAAGGCGTTTTTTCACTTTTACGTGGCTATAGATATTGGCTACTTTCTCTGATAAACATATATTTTAACCAATTTTTAAATATTTCAAACTATTTTCATATGCATTTGGATGTTCTTAGTAAGAAAAAAATATGTTTGATTCCAAAATATATATTTGTATAACGTCTATCGGACAAAATATGATGACGTCATCAAATCTAACTCCACATCTAAAAAAATTCGAAATAGTTTTTATTGCTTTATATGATGACAAGCATCGTTACCTTTAATTTCAACGCATGTCAGAACCGCACACTCAATTTGTTTACGATTTATGAACGACAGAAACTATTGATATGCATTGGAGTCTGTATAAACATTCAAGTTCAAGTGCAATTTTCTTGCATTATGACATCTGAGCTTCACAAGACTTGTGTACTTCCTTTGTTTTTCTCGTACTCACAATTCAAATGTTTATATACATAAATTTGAATACTTTGAGGTACTGTTTTATTATAAATATGTTTAATTTCATGCGTGATAAGAAAGGCTTTGTTGGGCTTACTTCTGTAACCTAGTTTTCTCAACTGCGGTTTCTGTTGCAGTTGTTTCGCCACTTATTCTGTCGGTACTTTCATATCTGACACTACTCAACATCTTCATCCTGCAGAATGCAATCAACTGCAACACATCCGCGTTTATCAGAGTTACCTGTGCACATGCATCCGATAGTACACTTTACACCGTTCTTTGCACATTTACAATTGAATATATGAATATAAAACCCACCCATGTCCATACTTTGGCCAAATTGAGTTAAGCATGGGAAATTGTTGCTATACATAGGCCTGTCATATGTGTGAAAGAACAACTCAAATTCATCCTCTGTGTCTATTAAGCATGTGAACAATAGCATGTATGAAAGAACCACATAAGTCCATGATTTGAGTCTTGTAACACATTGATTGAAATCCAGTATGTATAAAAGTCCACTTGTAACACATTCATTGCTGGAGAGTGACTTTTGGAAAAGAAATGGGTTTAATAAAGGAAAGTGTGTGGTTTATATTACATTACAGAATGCTTATCAATATTATACATGCCTGTGTGCTTTATTTTGTATTATCTTACTAGTGGTAATCTCATTCCAACATTGTTGTCTTTGTATATGATTAAAAAACCACCCAAGTCCAGCATTTAAAATGAGCCCCACGAAGTCCCTGAAATGCTAATCGTCATACCTAATACAGTTTAATCCACCCATTTGCACGTAAAACTTACCATATTGACCAGGTAAATCTAACCCGAAGGAATTAAAATGATACACAGGTTTTTCTCTCAAAATCACGTCCCATGGACATGGGTGGGTTTTGTATTCATGTATTCAATTTCTCATGCATTTAGACAATTCTCGGCACCCGCATGGCTTATGTTTTATTGCGATGTGGGGTTTGGGGTCTTTCAGCATCATTATAGGGACAAGTTTGCCATTGGCAATCTTCCGTCCATACAGCGTTGGATCTGGATAATCTGTTTCAGACAGATGAGCTTGATAATTGATGACAATTTGGTTGGCGCTACGCAAGATGTTTTGGGCAAATGCATCTTCTGTAGGGGACAAATGTCTCACGTGCACCCTTTTTGTTGCAAACAGATGGGCTCGTAAATCATCAGAACTACCGGAGAAGCCATATTGCCCGTAGAGAGCGAAGAAGAATTGTCGTGCTGCGCTTAACACTTCTTCTGTCAGCTCTGTATCACCATCTTCCCCATAGTTTCCCAATGCTATTACTCTCTAGTCAGTCAACATTAATAGGTAAATTTTCACGGGAAAAATTTCTGGACACGTGACCAATGCGTATCAATGTGAGTGTAACCTCGAGCCTGATCTCTGACCCCCGGCGGTGACCTCGCTATTCAAGTCTTAGTAATTTTGAATTGGAATAGTATTTTTGACCGCAATTTTGATAGAAATTTGTGCATTGCAAATTTATTGAATATTATGTAATCCTAATTTCTTCACAATATCATCAAAACGTAATTTCAAAAATATCTATCTACGGAAAAAAATATTTATCTACGGAAACTCCTACCATAATATTATTAATTTGCGACAAGTAACTTATTTTGCATCAAAGAAGGAATTCTTCCTATTCAAATACATTGGAAGAACACCCGCTCCCATGATGGTTACATCTGTGTCAGTTGCATATATTACAACTTTCTTGTGGTGATGTACATTTGCTGAATAGCTGATATGTGCAAACATCCTGGTATCAGCTTCTTCATTGAGAGCAGATGACAAATCAGGAATGATCGCAACTGCCGCCGATGTAAGGTCTAATGTACAGCCAGGGACACGTAAACAACCTCCAACTATGAGATGCACACCTTGTGGTAGATTACTATGTTGACGTTCCCATACTTTTGCAAGATAGCGAAGAACGTCTGATTTATTCTTTGGATTCATCATGAATAAACCCCTGTCAGGAATAAGTAGGGTATCCTGTGGGTCATACTCCTTTGAAGTTTTCCCCTTTGTTCGCTTTTCCCGTTCTTCCCCCTTGAATGATACCAGATATCCAACATCAAACATCATACCGATCCCCTACAAAGTGAATGACATCACAACCCGCAGGTCTTAGGCTCAGCAATTTCTTCAGATAATTAGCTTGCAAATCAAGGGATGTTTTGCTTCTGAATTGTTGAAACCGTTTGATAAAGGCCATCGCGTCAACTACCACACTACAACCACCATCAGTGCTCATTCTTGGCGGCGTCTCAGGAGCTGGCCAATCATCGCCTAGGTATGTGTTCATGCCATTTATGAAGTCTGCTTTATTTCCTTTCTCATGAATACAGCATTTGGCTGAAAAAGAGAACCTGGATAGCTTGTCCATGCTAGAACACCGCCGTCTTGTCTTTCCTGTCAATCCATCAACAAAATACAAATTTCTACTAATGGTGCTAAAACAGTCTTATCTTGTTCAGCAGCAGTTTTCTTCCTCTCTTTTTTTAGCCTCAAATGTAATGACTTTCACGGTGTCGAGTCTGTCGACTTTCATACTAGAAGTCTCCTGTGCCTTCTTAAGTGCACTAATACCAATTTCTCTGGCATTTGTACGGTCGAGAGATGCTGCCTTGTGCCCAGTACATATGTCAATCAGATCTTGACCAGTGTAAACGAATGGGTTTACCATCTTGGTTATTATGACATTTGTCATTTCAGTTGTTGCATTGATGTGTTCTATAGCCACCTTTGGAGTATCTTCGTGGTGTTTGCTGTTTTCCTTGTCCAAGTGTACCATCGTTTTGACGTCTCCAGATATGGCGGTTAGTCTAGGAGCTACAGTAAGGTATTTTACCATCCATCGCAGCTTGCTGCTGGCTTATGTCACGAAATAGGCGAATCTTTCCATCACAATCATGACAATTGTATGTCTGTTCTAATGCCATGTTACTCCATACCCCATTGAATTTTTTGCTGGTCTGATGTACTGTGAATTTACCACTTTTGAAGGCAGTATCAACTTCTGGAGTTATAACTGACAGCGACTCCATGGCTTCGAAATAGTGTGGAAGGCATGCCACATATTTGTAATGTCCTGCAGCTACCAGGTACAGAAGCATATTCCTAGCTTCTTGCAGATGGGCTTCCCAACAGCCTGACCGCTCAGCATATATGTAGCAGTTGAGGATCCTTACCATATATGTACATCAGCCAGAGAAGACACGTAGGCGATGTGCACTGGGTTTTCTGGAATTCTTGCATTAAAGCAGTTACAGCCTGCAGTGATTCATCTGCCTGTGTGAATACCTCACTGGCCTTGTGTGCGTCCTCTACTTTCAATGCTGCCATAAGTTCTTGTTTAGGGATATTCCAGAAAGGCACCCAACATCCTTTCCTACATCCTGAAGCCACTGCTCAAATGATTCCCAGTATAATTTAAACATTCAAACTTTCCGTGGCATTATTTTATTTGCTGTTCCTCTTAAACATGTTTTCGATTCTACCAATGTCTTCAATTCCTGTTGATTTCATTAGGTGACCAATAGCTCTCATGCAATATGGAAACCTCCCATACGAAGAATCAGTTTTTTGTTTCTCCGGCTTCTTCTTCTGCTGCACAAGGGCTATGTCATAGATTGCTTGATCACGAGTTACTATTTTGAATTCCTGAGCTAATTTGGCAACCATGTTGAAACAGTAGTCTATTGAACTTTGAACAACGTCAGGGGATATGGAACCATATCCAATGACTGTGTCAAGATTTACTTCCTTGATCATTCGTCTATTAACGTTGATCTCATTAATTGCAATGAGAGAAGTTGTACACATCCGGGTCAAGTGCCGAAGTAAGTCACGATGACTCGTTTGGTTTTTGGAATTATCGTGTTCTTGTAAGAAAGATACCCCTTCTAAGGACCGTGCTTTCTGTCTATCTGTGAGGGAGCTATTGCTGTCCACTGTAGGCGTGTATTCAGGAGGTGGTATAGATGTTTTGGAGTGATTACCTGTGCGTAGTTGCATGCGTGGAAATCTAAATTATCTATGGCAAAGTGTGTAAAGCGACCAGATATAACATTACTTGGTGTGAAGAAACCATCAGCATCTATCTGATCCTGAACATCAGTTGCCATACTTACTACATAACACTGTTGTAGCCGATGCTGTTGCCCAATCTGTACAACACTGTAATGGTTTCTCTACTTTTGTTGACGCCGAGTAGATGGAGTCTTGTTCCGACTTGCTTGGGGTTAGGAAGTCCAGTCACAGCTGCAGTTATATCTTGCGCAATGTTAAGGGCCTAATCAGTTTGCTTTGCTGGAATATGTACTCTTCCATCATTCTGAAGTTCAGGATTGACGTCAGTGAGCAACCATGCAAGGTGATTGTATAGGCTTTCTGTGACTATTTCAGACGCTGATTCAATATATATTTCCAGTTCCTTATCACTGGTATCCTGTGTAGTAGCAACATGCTTTCAACGTAATGTACCATGTTCTTTGAGGGAATATCTTTTTGCTGAATGATAGCTTATGAGCTTAAGTTGTTGATCTTGACTTATATCATGGGTAATACAAAATATCACCGAGCCCAATCGTGTTGAACATTAAGCTGTTAAACGTTATAAAGCAAGAAAAATGCATTTGAAGTTTCATTTTTATACAGACAGCAATGCATGTATATATCTTGTTTTGCTCAGAAATAGTAAATAAAGTCCGGTTGAGGTTCTTACTTGAGTTTAAATTAAATGTATTGATGTCAGCTACCGTTTTCAATAATAAAAATTATTTTGATATTTTTCACATGTGTAGTCAAATTTGATGACGTCATCATATTTTTGTCCGATAGATGTTATACAAATATATATTTTGGAATCAAACATATTTTTTCTTACTAAGATCATCCAAGTGTATATGAAAATAGTTTAAACGATTTAAAAATTGGTTAAAATATATGTTTATCAGAGAAAATGGCCAATATTTATAGCCACGAAAAAGTGGGAAAACGGCATATTGAGAAAATCGCAAACAGACATTATATTTAGTACACATGTCAATGGCAAAATTAAATTAAAACCTCCCTAACACAATATCTAAATATAATACTGCTTCTAACTTAATAAAAATGAAATTTTTTTAAATACATTTTGCATCTTTTTCACCAAAATATGATGACGTCATCATTATTGCGCAATATCAATTTTTTTGCAACCCTGGAGAAAAAGACGACCTCTGAATTCATATTCCTGAGGTTCCAGACTATCAATATCAAGTGTTTAAAAAAAAAAGTTCTTTCAAGGTAACCTAACTCCAGTTTTAGAGCCCTTTTTTAAGGTTGGAGCTCTGACTATTCGTTCAAACAGTGGCGTAACTATGGTTGGTAGTGCCCGGGGCAAGAAACAAAATTGCCGCCATACCCCCCCCCCCCCACCCGAGAATATCTTAGACGCCCCCCCCCCCAATTCTTGAAACAATTGCGCGGGGAACGCGCAAAAGTTTAGACAAAGAAGCCCTACCACTAATTAATTGATTTTGTGCTGAAATGCGCGCGAAGCATGTACGCCAGAATTTTGACTTTCATTGCTTGGAGGGGCGCAGAATTGATGCTAAATTGGTCAATTTGGCGCCCCCCCCCCAAAGGGTGGCGCCCGGGGCATGTTGCCCCTCTGCCCCCCTCCCCGTAGTTACGCCACTGCCCGCAAACAACAAACGAACACAGCAACAACAACATTGAAGTGAATTTTTGGGATTGACTAAGAAACAAAACAACACATCCCATAGAAATATTCGTGGCAAAGTATAATTACTAACCATACATTGATGTTTTGTAGAAATGAAAGTTTGCAAACGAATATTTTTATGTCAATGGAAAGTTAATCTTCAGAAATTTGCTGGAATATTCCAATGCGAGTCTGAGACCAAGTTGAGTTAAAGACTATCGAGAACGATGACTCGGATCCTCAAACACTACTCAACTCTACCTCAGTGACGGCCCCAATTTGAACCCCCCTCCCCTGTCAGGAGCAAACATCGCAGGAAATCCACTACTTTGGGCCAAAATAATACAAGGAACATTTTCTGAATTTGGCCCCACCCCATTTCCCAGAAAAAAAAATCCTGGCGCCGCCGCCGCGCTGCTCTACCGTCTATTTGGCCCCATTTTTACATTTCCATTGTCTAGCAAAATGGAATAAGAACTTATTTAGGTACTGGAAAACGTATTCGGATTCTGTCATTCTCAAGAACATGATCAGACACACGTTGCGATAATTAATAAGTTCATGTTGGCAGGAAGATAATAACAGTATATTAACATTATAATTTAGAGCTTTTTAATTTTTGTAATATTACTGAGGTACGGTAATATCATACGTGATAGATTCAAAAGCAATACAATGAAATCATAATTATACACATCCTGCGGCTTACACATTCACAGTGAGCCGTATTAAACCACCAACAAATCTAAAGACCTATATATTTTCACAACAATTATATAATAAGTAGGCTATAACTTACTTTATAAATCGATGTAAAATATGTAATTGTCACTATTAGAGTCACGCGGTAGCCGTGACCAGCAAGTTTAAAAAAAAAGACTGATAAAGAAGACTAATAACAGATGCTCCCGCGAGACTATATTTACAGCTAACATTAAAACACTTGACTTCTATTGTTCGATGTATATTTTTCGCTCGGTACAAAATGTATCTAAAACCATGCTAAATGTTATTTACAGTCCCGGGTTTAATATCTTGACAACTCATTAATTCAAAAAGGGCCACCAATCCTACAGTCAATCATTGTTCGTAATAAATAAATATTTTTGCTTCCATTTCACGCGGTATTTCATAGCGAAAATTAGTTGCAAATCATACTGATCCAGAATTTTTAGACACTGCTACAGGTCTACCTGGTTATCACCTTCACACTACTTTTTCAGATTCACTTACAATTATACCCTAGCAATTTCTGAAATACCGTACATACAAATTCCGAACCCCATTCGCCAAAAAATCAAGTTTTCACAATTCTTTTGTTCTTTTCGGACGACACATCAATTCATATAATAAATATTGTACATCGACACGCTATTTCACAGCCGAGTCCCGTGGTATGATGGTTAAGGCATTGAACTCCTAATCCGTGGACTCGAGTTCGAAATCCGCTGACCAACTTATTTTTTCAATATTTTATTAAACAATAATTTTGATGTTTGATTTTCAGGGATATTGTTTATTGCATTAAGGGCCTATTTAAAAACAACCTATGTGTAGTGCAGCCGCTAGCTGAACAAATAATAAAAGAAATCTTTTTATTAATTTCTTTATTTATTTAAATCGCGAATTTTGGATATCCACCTAAATTACCCCGCGGGGCTACAAAGAAGTATGGTTATCCAACAAGCTATAAATTACCCACTCCCCTAGAGATCAGGGCTTGAAGAATGAGGGAAATTAAAAACCACAAATGGCGAAAGACCGCCAACAACCGCCGCTCAATAGGCATGTCAAACTATTTTGCCCCGCAGGGCTACAAAGAACCACAAACCGCGAAATATGGATATCCAACCAATTTAAAAGACAAATTAGCCACCGATAGGGGCCTGAACAATTAGAGAAATTAAAACCACAAACCGCGAAAGAACGCCAAAAACCGCCGCTCACTAGGGATGTCCAACTAGATTGGCCCGCAGGGCTACAAAGTACCACAAACCGCGAAATTTGGATATCCAACAAAAAAATCACAAACTGCGAAAGACCACCAACAACCGCCACTCAATAGAGACATCCAGCTAGATTGCCCCGTAGGGCTTCAAAAACCACACACCGCGAAGTATAGTTATCCAACAAGCTTAAACTATAAACTAACCCCTGATAGAGGGTAGGGCATGAAGAATGTGGGAAATCAAAACCACAAACCGCGAAAGACCGCCAAAAACCGCCGCTTAATAGGGAAATTCAACTAGCTCTATAAATCTAAATAACTATCAACCGCGAAATTTGGATATCCAACTAGAATGCCCCGCAGGGCTATAAAGATCCACACACCGCGAAGTATAGTTATCCAACAAGCTTAAACTATAAATTAACCCCCGATAGAGGGTAGGGCATGAAGAATGAGGGAAATTAAAACTACAAACCCCGAAAGACCGCCAACAACCGCCGCTTAATAGGGAAATCCAACTATATTGCCCCGCAGGGCTACAAAGAACTATCAACCGCGAAATTTGGTTATCCAACTAGATTGTCCCGCAGGGCTACAAAAACCACAATCATTAAAACATAATTATCTTGCTATAAGTCGTGGCACTTAGACGCTTGCATAGTATAAGCCTTGCTACATATACACGCAATTCTCAGCTTCAATTTCAAATAAATCGGACTGACTCTGTGTCTCGCTGGCATCGTCAACATTGGGTATGTGTTGTTCATATTTACATTATTTTAGTTGCCTTGAATAATTGAAGTATATTAAAATATATATGTATCCCTATTAACATTACAGTCACGCGGTAGCTGTGACCAGCAATTTTTAAAAATAAACGGCTGATAAAGTTTTATTAAATTATTTACTGTCATAAATCAAGGATAACATCAAACATCTATGTTTCGTTTTATTCGTTTTATGGAGTACTTCGTAACCCGATGACTTTCCAAACTTAGAGCTGCTTGGCTACATTCATTAAAAGAAATAAAATCCACCAAAAAGACGTTGACAACGTAAAGAAAGCAGCAAGTTTAAAAAGCCCCCACTTCGGCTCACTTTTTGAAACTTGGTCCCATTTTGAATATCAACAGCAAATCGGTGTTTTTAACGTTTAAACAATAGCATCATTGCCATTAACATGCCTACTTGTTATTCGTTTAATTCAATCATTGATCATGAACTTAATAATCATTATAAAACTAAACATATATATGATATTGGCCAAGAACAACATAATAACCTTTCTGATCGTTCCAGAATGCTAACAACTTAATATCGCATCGGCACATTAAAGATACATAACAATTCTGGAAATGTTTTAAGTTGATAATTATGACAAAGTTTAAATCAGTATTTTTTACAAATGGGACCAAGTTTCAAAAAGTGAGCCGAGGTGGGGGCTTTTTAAACTTGCTGCTTTCTTTACGTTGTTAACGTTTTTTTGGTGGATGTCCTCTTCCAAAAAGCGCATTAATTGCTTATATGATATATATACATGTAGCAGTGACTAAGCTAAGCGTGTATTCGATACTTAAATACATGCATGGGAAACAATAGAACAATAAATATCCCCGCTCAGTGTAAGCCTATTATACCGGATATGAGTTCATGATCAAAGGTGACCATACTTCCGACAAAGTATTAAAGGTAAATTCGTCGGCTGTATTCCATAGTGGCGTATAGTGATTTTTGGTCATTTTTTTGAAAATTGGCACATATGTCTTTAATGATGTTCTCTTTCATTTTTCTAAGTCTCATCAGTCATAATTAGCTAATTAATTAGTAATTAATTAATTAAATGTGGCGTATAGTTACAAAGTGACATTTTTCGTATTCCATAGTGGCGTATCGACCATACGCCACTTTTTATCTACATTTTATAATTATGAAATATCGGCAAAATGAAAAAATCGTATGTCATAGTGGCGTACGCGTATCGGGCCTATACGCCACTATGGAATACGAACGACGAAAAGTAACGCCATAGGGATTACACGGCGACCGAGGTGGCGTACGGTTAACGTAAGGTTAGGGTATTGCGTTTTGTTCGTTTTCCATAGTGACGTATAGTTTTATTGTCAGTTTGCCAGCAATAGTATGTATTTATTTCTTTTGAAAGATATATAACAATAAAATCTATTTAGTTTACTACAGAAATTTCACATCATTTACAAAATGTAATGAATGTCTGATTTACACAACTCGATTTTAAATTGGCATTTCTTCAAACCCGATTTTCTCGAAAAGTTGTTTATTCGCGGCGCCCCACTATACGCCACTATGGAATACGGACGACGAATTAGAGTATATAAATGGTACAATAATGTTATTTACAGAAGAGGATTTCATTTCAGACTACAAAGAATATTTTTTGCGCTTGTCCTCGCATGTGATGCGAAGGCATTCCCCCTGGAAATACCATGTAAATTGAATATGAAGCATTCTATACACGCAACCTGATCTCGCTTCTAAACTGCCGTATATATTCAGTCTACAAATGATCTTAAACTGATCATAATTATACGGCAGTTTCAGATATCTCAAATATCGCCCTCTGTTGGGCTAGAACGGTTCCCGCACTATAGCTGAACTATGAGGTTCAGCTATTAAACGTTAATTAAACGTAATACATGCGTATTTTTGGGGGGAGGGGGCTTTGGGGGCGCGAGCCCCCCGGGTAAAGCAGGGGCGCCCAAAAGGAAGGGCGGCGGAAGATAAAGGGCGGCAAGAAGAATATATAAAGAAAAAAGGGCGAAACTGAAGGGGTGACAAGAAGAATTATCAATGAAAAAGGGCGAAAAATTATAGCAAACTAATGAAACTCTACCTTTTTGACCGTCAACAGGGCAACAGCTCTAGGTGGTGGGGGTAATGAGGGGGTGTAACACCTGTAAAACTGTACTTAAAAAAAATCGGTGAAAATTTTGTTTGCTCCCACCCCCCCCCCACCCTCACCCCACACCCACACCCCACCCCCACCCCCACCCCACACCCACACACACACTTTTTCGATTTTCGAGAGCCACCCTGACTGGAAAAACCTTTTCGGGCTGTTGCTGCAAGGGGCGGGAAAATTTACATTTTCTTTAGCACCCCGGGGTAGGAGCGGTCACGGTACGCCACTGCGATTTACTGCACTTTCCAGCCAGCTTTTTCCTTCTCCGATACCAACTGTGTATGCTTCCCAATTTGACGCGTTTTCACCTCCTCATGTTCGCGACCTTCGACCTTGTTGATGAACTCGGTCACTCTCTTCCACGCTACTTCCGGTAATTCTCCGCGAAGTTTACCTTCAAAAATCCGATGTTTTTCCTTCAAAATATCCAATGTAAAATTGGTCTGTCGATTACGCTCATTAAGTAATGATCTTTCTGCCCGCTTTATGATATTATCTGCACGATATCCTTTCACTACAGATGATGGTAAACGTAGATATTTAGGTGTTACGTAGCTGTCAAAACAGGTCAGATTAAAACGCAGATGATTTCTAAATCGCGTTAATTTGAGTGATGTTTTCTCAAGTTCTCGTAGTAGACGAAGGCAAAATGTTGGAAAATAGAAAGAAATATAAATGCATCAACCCGCCCGACAAATGAATCAATCCTACGCGACACGAACGCGCGCGAATCACTGCGAGTAGTACGCGGATTGCACAATATACACAATAAATGCATGCTTTGTATTTTTCTAACGCTTGCTCTGATTGGTTCTCGCTATCAAAGAGTGTATGAATGTATATGATTGCATGGTTTGGAGGTTTTATAGGCTATATTATGATCACATTAAACATATACAGTGATTCTTTGTCCGAGGGGTGTTCGTGTTGGGGTTACAGGGTTTTGTGTGGGGGTAAGGTGGTGGTGGTGGTGGGGGGGGTGTATCAGGATATTTGTATTGGGGTATGGGTCTGTGGGATTAACGGACTTATTTGGAGTTTATATACTCGGAATTAGAGGAATATGTGTGAATTATATGGACTTGTAGGCACTTACCGGACTTAATAGGACTTATTCGAAATTAGTTGGGAATAGTACCATTATATGGACTTATACGTATAGGAATATATAGGAATTACTTTCAATTTCCTGAATAATGGGACTTACTTGCAATTACTGGAATAATGGGAATTATACCTTGTCATGAGGCCTATTGACCAAGTGTAAATTAAAGGAGGAACGAAATAACAATTTAAAACTTAGGCGACTAAAAACCCTGTTCTACGGGCCCGACCCATCAAGAATTTGCGTTTTGGAGAATTTTTTTTTAAATTTGGCTAAAATCATGTAAAATCAGATCTGTCGGATTTGGGTGAAATTTTAGGGTAATTTTAGCCTTTAAAAAAGCCCAATCGACCGACCCCTACGTGAAAGGTCCGCCCGCGCACGTGAGATAATGCTAAACAAACTTGGAAATCTATAAACAGTATTATTGGTTGTGGAAAATGTATATTAGAAATCAGACAACAAGGAATCCATGACCGATTCCACAACTATTTCAAATACATTCAAAAACGTTGTTGTTGTTGATATTGGACCAAAATTAGCTTCAAAAATACAGCATACTTCAAAAAACTACTGAATAAACCTCAAGAAATAACATTTAAATAAAACCAATAATGGCCGAATAAATAACGAAGATTATACATAAACTTTATCAAATTTAGAGCCCATGTCAGAATGATATCGGAAATGTCATTGTAAAGAAGGTTGCTGGGGAAATATCAAACCCATTAACAAGAATCTGCAATCAGTTCTAGTGGTATTGTTTAACAACAAATAAAAAAATGCTGAAGTGGTTCCAACTTATAAAAAAAAATGAGAAGAAATGAGCATTACTCACGCTTAATCTCCATTATTGATTAAATGGATCTCAACTACAGTAAACCTCTTGTCAAATGTATCTGGGTTTGGACATCACCAATGACCTGAAATGGAAACAACACATTTTGCAATATCTGATAAGGCTCTAGTAGCTACCATAAACTTGGTATTTTTCGTCGTAAGCTGAAATCATGTAGCAGGAGCATCACAATGCATATACGAGGGTCATTAAAAAAATCTACCTCCATCATCACATCTCTTCGGAGCCAGGATATTGAAATTAGCCATGATTATAATTTTGAATCTAAGTATTTTCATCCCAATACCCTGGATTACCTGCTGAACTATCCTCAATAAAGGGCTAAGTTCACTCACTCCAGAAGCTTAGACAGTGCACACCACGTATCTCCCATGATCTTTATAGGCTACGGACTATTATTCACAGTAAGGGAGTATACTACTCTCCCTCTAACACAAATGCTTTATTTGACCATGGAAGTACTTTAAAAGATGGAATACGCGCAAAAATGTTAATTTTAAAATGATTCTCCTTTTCTTCTTGTTTTACGCGAAAAGCACATTAAAAAGAGTTACTTGGTCACGTGTCATAGCCACTCTATTCATGGGAAAGGCGCGTTATACGTCATTATCAATGGTTGGCTACACAGGTTTTGAAAGCAACATATGCGAACATGTTTTGGTAACATTTTACAATCATGTACACAAAATTAGGCATTTTTGTATTGTTACGGCACTCTGGTCATTGTACCGTCATTTGCGAGTAAAACACGTTGTTATTTCTATCTTTAAAAACAAATAGTTGCGGAACGTGAGAAAATCCATATTTGATGAAAATGCAATTTTTGGTTGTTTAGATATGTTGGTTAAAGCGAATACAAACGTCGGAAACGGTTAAAAACTGAAGCCAAAAATTTTGTGGACATCATTGTAGCTTTGGATAATCTCCATAAAAATGTTTTTAAGATGTGGTTGTACGTCCAACTGCTTACTCAAGATAACTACTAGTATTTTGATCCTATTTGTGCTCCCTGACGTGCCCTGAGATTTCAAAACAAAATAAAACATGTTTTCCAATGAGAAGAAAACATTGAAGGGTTCAACAGACACACAAATGTTAGTGAAATCTGCCCGATTTCGAGTAGACCACGTTTAAGGGTAATTCGTAATTACGTCCTTATTTTAAGCAATAGATGCATCTTGACGTGGAAATAAGATGATCAGTTGTTAATGACCTTTTATATACTTACACAATATAAAAACTGTGCATACGACTTATTCGTTTTTAACTATGGAACCAATTAATAGACTTGAACCAACACAAGTGCTCACCCGATCGAAGTTAACAACCTATGGAATTACACCACATTTCGCCATACTGCATTTTAGAAACGCTTGCTGTTAGAATAAGAAAATTTGTAATGCTAATTTATTGCACATTCTAGGGAAGCGTGGTTACCGTTTTGAAATAACCGAGTGAGAGGGTTTTCAAGAAAATATTTTTCCTGTCAAAACTGAAGCATCCTCTGTATAAAAGAAAATATGAATATTAACTGCACATCATATATAACGATTCGTGATACCCAATTGTGGCACATTGAATGTCGTTTATGAGGCAGATAATTTTATTTCAATTTTATATACGCCAAAATATTTTTTTAATTGAGCGAGAATGGCGATAGAAAAAACCTTGAAAATTCCATGTAAAAATGACATTAGACCCTACCAATGATTACTGTTCCGTTTTTATGGTAATCTAATCTTTTATTTCCTGAAATAAAATTAGGGGTCTAATGTGGATTTATTGTATAAATGATGAAAACATCGACGTGTATACAAGAAGCTACAAGAAAATGGTAGGCCAC